>NC_053495.1:172883663-173183663 GCF_905171775.1 Rana temporaria
AAAAGGCATTGTTTCAACATGACAGCATTTCCAGAAGAAAAGGCCACAATGCAGCCTACATGCTACATTAATACAGGTTTCCTGCTTCAGCACGCGAAAAGAGCAGTGTGTATAGCTAGATTTTGGAAAGGGACTGCGAAGCATTCAGCAAACCTCAGACGGTTTGTTAAAGCCTTTCAAGCAAACTTCACTTCCAGTATGGAGATGTTAAACACATCTTAATGGGAACGCAGAATGTCATGTTAAACAAGCTGCTTCAGCAGATTTTCAGAAAATATCCAGTAATGCTGCAGCTCACTAATGCCTACTAAATCCCACTAGCAGCAGCTTTTTTTATTTATTTTTTTAAAGCCGACCTAAACCCTTTGATACTCACCCCTCCCCATCCACTAGCTCCATCGCCGATGTTCACATCTTCTCCTGGCTTCTTCCAAGTTTGGGGTCTTTGGCCATTTTAAAAGAGAAGTATGGGGTTTGTATATTTTTTTTCCTTGATAAATACTTACCTAGGTGGGCGCATGCTCCCCCCCCCCCCCCCCCCCCCCCCCCCCCCCCCCCGGCTCTAACACTGAGAACCAAGCGATCAAACACTGCCCATCATTCGGTTCTCACAGCTCCCTGAGCAGAGAGCTGCTGACAGTCAGGCGACCTGGTCCCGTGCTCCGTGACCTGGTCCTGTGCTCCGTGACCGCGGACCCGATCGCCGCCGTTGTCCCCCGATCGGGTCACAGAGCTGAAGAACCCTTCCCCGTTCTTCCCAGTGTGACTGCCACCGATCGTCTGTTCCCTGTCATAGGGAACGACAATAAGTGACAACACACGCCAAGCCACGCTCCCACACAGTAGTAATCACTCCCTAGGACACACGCAACCCCTTCAGCTCCCCCTACCGGTTAACCCCTTCACTGGCAGTGTCATTTTCACAGTAATCGGTGCATTTAAAATTTGTAAAAATGACAATGGCCCCAAAATAGTGTCAAAAGTATCCGACAATGTCGCAGTCAAAAAAAAATAAATCACTGATCGCCACCATAACTAGTAAAAAAAAGAAAAATGATTAATAAAAATGACATACAACTATCCCCTATTTTGTAGACGCTATAACTTTTGCGCAAACCAATCAATAAACGCTTATTGCGATTTTTTTTTAACAAAAAATATGTAGAAGAATACATATCGGCCCAATATATATTTTCTATATATATTTTTTTTTGGGGGGGGGATATTCTATCTATATTTATTTTGCATATCTACAAACTGTGCTAGCTGCTTTGTAATTCTTTTGATTACTTTTAAGTTAGCGCAGATATTTGTTCCCCCCCCCCTTTTTTTTTTCATTTATTATAGCAAAAAGTAAAAAATATTGAATTTTTTTTTAAATTGACGCTCTATATATAGCGCAAAAAATAAAAAGCGCAGGAGGTGATCAAATACCACCAAAAGAAAGCTCTATTTGTGGGGGTAAAAAAAGGACGTCAATTTTGTTTGGGAGCCACGTCGCACGACGAATCGCAAAAAGGGGCCTGGTCCTTTAGCTACAAAATGGTCCGGGGCTTAAGCGGATAAAGTGACAGGTCACACTCCCATCAAGATCCGTGTATAGCCTCCCAAAACTGGACCTGAATGGTGTTTTTAAGGTTACAGCAAAGCAGCTTGCTGAAAGTTTTGCAAAAGTTCTATAAGCCTTGTCATGAGACAAGTAGCTAGATTCACAAAGAGTTAAGCCGGCGTATCAGTAGATACGCCGTCGTAACTCTGAATCTGCACCGTCGTACATTTAAGTGTATTCTCAAATTGAGATACACTTAAATGTAGCCAAGATACGACGGCCTGCGCCGTCATATCTTAGCTGTCTAGTTCCGCCGGCCACTAGGGGCGTGAACGCCGATTTACGCCTACAATGCGTAAATCAGTGTGATACGCCTACTTATGAACATACGCTTGCCTGTCGCAGTAAAGATACGCCGTTTACGTAAGGCGTTTTTAGGTGTAAAGTTAGTCCAACAAATAGCTGGCTAGCACTTGTTAAGTATGGACGTCGTTCGTACCCGCGTCGAACTTTTAACATCGTTTGCGCCAGTCGTCCGTTGATGGGGTTGGACGTAATTTACGTTCACGTCGAAACCAATAATTCCTTGCGGCCCCCGGTACTTGTGAGCAATGCACACTGGATATGTCCACGGACGGCGCATGCGCGTCGTTCATTAAAAACGTCCAATCACGTTTGGTCACGCTTTCATTAACATAAACACGCCCACCTCTCTCACATTTGAATTTGGCGCGCTTACGCCAAGCCCATTACGTTACGCCGACGTCACTTATGGAGGCAAGTGCTTTGTGAATACAGCACTTGCCTCTCTCGACTTACGGCGGCGTAGCGTAAAAGACGATACGCCGGCCTGAAACATACGCCAACCAGACGGTGAATCCAGGCTAATGGTCTGCAACGGCCTTAAATTAGAACTATAGGTAAAACATTACACCCCCCCCCCCCCATTTTGGATAGAATGTAAGGTTAATTTTTGCCATTTGTGTATAATTGGGGAGATTTCCCTTAACATCCTGTCTCAGGATAACAGGAAGCAAGAGGAAATCCTTGTAAATTAAGGGAATATTGCCCCCCCCCCCCCCCCCGTCACCAGAAATAGTGTCCCCATTGGAAGATCTCCCTTCCATTTATTTTCCATTCACCATCAATGATAATGGTAAACATGACAAATAGAAGGTGAATCTCCCTCCCGGGGGCACAGAAAGCAATAAACACTCTATCCTACACTAAAAAAAAACAAAAAAATTACCTTTAGTTATAATTTAATGTGTTACTACTGTTACAAATCAATCATCTCATCCTGCAAATGTGCATTTTAGAGCGTTAGCTGGAGTGCTGGTTTGTCTTGAAGGGAATCAATATCATCTAGCTGGGAAAATCCATCTTAAGTTAATTACTTTATCTCTTAAAATAGCTTGGCCAGGTTCATTCTGGGGTTGCTGACATATGGTTCTTCCCCAATCTAACCATAAAAAGACAGAACCATGTAAACATTTTCCCATGTATGTAAAAAGGCACTCTAATGCCGCGTACACACGATCGGTTTGTCTGATGGACCGCTTTCATCAGACGAACCGATGTGTGTGGGCCCCATCGGTTTTTTATCCATCGGTTGAAAAAACGTAGAACTTGTTTTAAAATTATCTGATGGTTAAAAAAACGATAGAAAGCTTCATCGGATATCTGATGAAAAAATCCATCGGATTAGATTCCATCAGATATCCGATCGTGTGTACAGGGCATAAGATTTATAGTGAATCGACATATACTGTCACAGATTGTGAAAGCCTAAAAACGCATCGAAAACGTGATTACTTCAGCCACATAGACAAGAGGACCCTGAGAGGGTTAGAAAGGACATTGTTCCACAAAGAGAAACCCATTCACTATGGCTCTGTGAAGAACCCAAACCGAAAATGCAGGATGCACTTGGCTGAAAAACTGAAATTGAAAATTGCCGTTTTTGAGTAACATGACCTACGAAAACAAACCATAAGGGCCAGTTCTCACCCATGCATTTTTTTCTGCATCAAAATTGCACGGAAAGTAGGTTATATGGTTCCCAAACAATGGCATAGTTCCCACCAGTGCGATCAGTTCCAGAAAAAAAAAAAACATGCTGCATTTTCCTGCACTGGAATGTGGTAAAGCGCATCAAAAAATGCAATGCAACCCATAAAAAATGGTACCAGACCCCAGTACAGTGAAGAAATAAATAAAAAGCTCTGGAAACAAAATCAAAAAGCACCGAAACACTTCAAAAATGTGTTTAAAATGGGCATGCAAAAATGCATCTGGAATGGGTCTGGAGTGCGATTTTTTGTAATGTGAACCAACCCCAAGCACAGTAAAATTGCATGTGGTTTCGGCCCCCTTTTTTTTTTTACTTCTCGGCAAAATGCATCTCTAGCTCAGCCAGCAATTTGTTGCTGCTTTATCTGTACATATATATTGTAAAATACAGTAACTGACAATTAAAATACAAAACTTTCAGTTACAAGTGAACATTTGTGAGTTGAATCCCTGACTCCAGTAGCAAGGTCTCCCCCACAGATGGGGAGTTCTTTATTTGTTTCCTTTTTTTTGGCTTTCTTCTATTTTCATTTAGTGATCCAGCCAGCAAGTCTGTTGCTGTTGTCTGTCAAAAGCACAAGCTCTCCAGCAGTAAGAGTATACATGGATGAGACAAAAACACAACACTGGCAGAGGTACTTACAATTATCAGCTTTTTTTTTTTATTTATGCAAAACCTTTATCTCAAAAAGGAAAAAAACGGTTTGCTGTAATTGCTTTTAAAGTGTTAGCTGAAGTTTGGCTTCAATTTGTTAGTGTATCTAAATATGCTAATACATTTAGCACTATCCTCCCCTCCCCCGACAGACAAGGCTGCTGTGCCTCCTGTGCTCATTCACCCAGAGTTATCTCACCAATACAGGAGATGTGTTACTGGGCAGATCACCAGGTGAATACAGAGGGAGAAAAAAAAAAACTGATGCTATAATAAGGCTTACCTGTAGGTAAAATGAATATCTCTTAAACCAGTATGGTTTAGGAGATATTCACCTTGCATGCAGCTACTGACATTAGCGGCCCATGTGCACTGAATGTCCGGCGGATGCTGCCCTAAAATCAGAGCTCCTTGCTGGAAAGAGGACTCCCACGTGCATGCGCGGGAGCAACGTTACCGTGGCTCCAACCATTCACAGCGCCAGAACCTGAAAGAAAACGCAGAGAGACCATGTCTGCCCCCCCCGTGTGAAAGTACTCAGGCTTTCACATTGGGATTGAAGATGCAGCTAGTTTCATGCGCTTTTTTTTTTTAACGCTAAAGCGCCTGAAAAACTTCCTAGTGTGAAAGGGGTCTAAAAGAGGTGTAGGTGTGGTGCTGTTCCTCTAGGATGTAAAAATTAGCTATATAATTATTAAATAACAACAGGATGCTTTAAAAAGGTTGAGGTGGTTTAAAGTGACAGGTGTTCACAAAACCAAAAACGAACTGTGTAATGTGTATACATTTCTTAAGCCTATTAAAATAAGGCATTTCTGGTGGGTGTATGTTACACCCCCTGCTGTATGTACCACTAAAAGTGAGTTTTGAAATGAGGGTGGGTGGGTGTGTGTGTGTGTATTACACCCCCTGCGATATGTGCCACTAAAGATGTCTTTTAAAGTGACACGTGCTTCTGGTGCGTTTGTGTTACACCCCCTGCATTAAAATGTAAAACCTTTAGGTGTTCCAATACATGCAGCTGTCACACAAAAAAAAGTAATACTAAAAAAGAAGCAATCCTTATAAAGCTATAAGCACAAAGTAAACAAAGTGATTGGTGCTCTTCAAAAAAAAAAAAAAAAAAAAAAAAAACTGTCCTTGTAAAGCTATATGCACTAAGTAAACAAACTGACTGATGCTCTACAAAAAAAAAAAAAAAAAAAAAGGCTTTTTCTGCGCTCTCGATTATGGTGATATTAGTGCTGGTGCTCTTATCTGTGCTCCTATTGGTAATGCACTCACCGGGTTCCCTTACCCCACACAGGGGTATTGCGCAGTCACAGTATGTGCCACTGTGCAGCATTCTATGGATCCTGGATCTAGTTATACCCGATATGATCCTCTGTTTTTATCATATGTTGAAGAAGAAAAGTGCCCATTGCATAACACCGCTTATAAAACTTTATTATATTAAAAAACACAATGGAGATATTATTCAAACAAATTTGAGTATAACAGAGAAATGTAAAAAGCACAGGCGCCGGGATGATATCCTATCCACAACCCTGAACGAAAGTGACGAAAAGACGTTCAGTAAATCCGCCCTACGTGTTTTGTCATTGAAGACGTCGCCTGGAGCGCCCATCTTGCTACACTTCCTGTTCTTTTATAGTATGTGGTGTCCCTAAAGAGTATGGTCATGTGACCGCTGCCTTTTTGGTTAGTTTGGAAGACTGAAGTCTATTATGATGACCATCTTGCGATCTGTTTTTTTTTTTTTTTTTGTTTATTTCCCCAATATAATTTTTTTTTAGGTTCTAATACAATAGCTGTATATTAACTCTTATGCTTAACAGTATGTCCCCCCTCCAGTACCATATGTCACCTAGGTGCCACTAGAAATACCTTATTTTTAACAGGCTTAAGAAAAAGTATACACATTACACAATTTGTTTTTGTGAACAACTGTCACTTTACACCACCTCAACCTTTTTAAAGCATCCTGGTATTTAAAAATTACATAGTTAAATTTTTAGATCTAGAGGAACAGCGCCACACCTACACCTCTTTTAATCAACTATACTTACAGGTAAGCCTATAATCAGGCTTATCTGTAGGTACAGTAAATATCTACTAAATGTACACCATTTAGGAGATTACTTTAGCAGCGCTGGTGATGTCACTGACACGTGCACACTCAATGGACGGAGTGTAGTCTATTGAGGGAGCTGTGCCGCGGCCATGACTCCCGCTTGCATGCATGATATCATGGTGGCTCAGCCTGCATACGATGCAAACACAGAATTAGCAGCTTGCAGGTACAGGCTGCTACTTCTGCCGTAGGAGATTTATGAATGCATCCTTAGCATTAGGCATTGTGCTGAGAATTGTTGATTATGGGGGCCCAAAGACCGAGATGTCAGCAATAGCAACTTATATTTTGGTGCAAAAGCAACAACAAATCACCATTAAAGTCAATGGAAACTAAAATAATTTGTTCCGCATTGACTTCAATGGAATGCAATACCGAATGTGGCCAGAGGTGGGGGGCGCAGAGCGCCGAAAAGGCCCGAGGACACTTTGGCTCATTTCCTGCTCCCCGTACCTCCTGCCAAATGAGGTACTGCAGGCCTATTTTCATCTCTGCTCGGCTTCTGCGCCCCCGTACCTCAGGCCAAATTAGGTACTGCAGCGCTATTTAGCTTGAATTCTGCTTGTCTTGCGAGTCAACACTCGCAAAACCGAGTCAGAATTTAAATAAAAAAGTTGCTTGCAAATCCAAACGCTCTGAAACCAAGTTACTCTTAAACCGAGGTTCCACTGTATATAAATAGGCATGTAATTTTGTTGGTTCCCCTCTCCTGGACTATAACTACAACAAGTGCCAAGGGGCAGCCAACCATCCTGGAGCCAGATGACAACCCGACCGACCGGGCTCTGGTGTGCATGGTGAACTGCGCTTGTGCCCAGACCAGCCGGCGCATCGGTGTGGAGAACCAAAGCACTCGGGATAGGTGGGGGAGACTGAAGCAGTACATCACCACGTTAGGTTGCCCATGACGCGTTTTGGAGGTGTGGCTTCCGTTATCAAGTCACTTGATAAAGAGCCTGTGTCGGCGGCTACAGTCCAGGAGAGAACCACATGCCTAGTTATATACTTCAAATGTTAGTGCAACTGTTTAGAGCTTTTATAGCGCGTTTCATTAAAACTATATTACACTAGTGCGCTCTTTTTCTCGTTTTTGTATATTTTGGTACAGGCTGTCTTCTAGACCCCTTTCACATTGGAGGCATATTTCAAGCGCTTTAGCGCTAAAAATGGTGCTGAAAAAAGCCTCATCTGCAATCCCAGTGTAAAAGTCTGAGTAAAAATCAATGGGCAGCGCCGCCAAAGCACCTCGGCAACAGCGATTTGTGTACGCTTTTAACCCTTTATTCAGCCTCTAGCGGGGGTTAAAAGCAACCCGCTAGCACCCAAAAATTTGTTTTACCAGTGTTTTTCGGGCACTGGTAGTGTGAAAGGGCTCTAACTTAAGGTGTTCGCTTCAAAGTTCTTATTTTAGATGTGCAGACCACAACCAGGTAAAGGTCCATTCATAACGGTTAATTAATTTTATTCACAAATGTGCTCTTAGATTTTATTTTTTAAAAAAAGGATAATCCTTTCCGCAATTAAAAACCGGGTAGAGAACATTAGGTTCTGTAAGAACAGAACCATTTTGGAACCCTGGTGAAGCAGTAATGAGCTTACATAGCTGTATAATGGAGGGGTGCTGCAGGAGGAAGATGGAGGTATACAATATTCTGCTGGATCACAGGTCAGATCTTAATGAAACACGTGCAAGACAACCCCCATCGTTGCCTAAACATAATTAAGGAGCGTTAGGAATAAACATGATCACAGACATTAAGTAGAACATTTTTTCCTAAAGTCACCGGGTAGCCAATTTCTCGACAACGCAGAAGCAACAGGAAGACAAATAATTCTAGATTAATTAGTCTGTGGAAAACTACAATCCGCTCCCAACACGTGAGGGCAAAAAAACGGGAAATCCTGTGTCTTTCATAGAGAACTTAACAATCCAAACTTCCTTAACAAGCACACTTTATAAAAAGTCACAATGCTCTGCAATAAATGCCATGACAGATGAGCGATAATGCTGGCCCCACTCAGGCAGATTAGAAATTGACTGAGCAATCTGCCTTTTTCGTCTTCTCTTTGTAGCGTTTGGTGTGCCAGTACTAATGAGAGGTCTGTGGCTTCCTTGAGCAAGTCTATTTCTCTGAAGGATCACAGTACATTTCTAGAGAGCGAAGGGAAGCTTTGCCAAGTCCTGCTCTCATTACAGTTACTTCTATCAATTACCCGGTGCTGGCGCTCTCATACTTCAGAGCAGGATCCAGACCACACTTGGAGACGCCGTGATTGGCATGCGAGATGTCACTTATCAGAAAAAACATTTGCAACAAGGACCTTCGATTTTAGATTGGGTGCATACATACATGCCATTTCTAGTCGCCTTACTAAAAACACAAGTGATCGGTTGTATACACTGGAATATGAGACAATGAAAGCGGGTTCATACGCAACGTAGCAAACTCTCAAAATCAATCACACGCGAGGGATGGCAACAATTTCATGGGATTTCATATAATCTTTAGCAAGATATGGAAACCAGAAAATCATTGCGTTCAAGCGTTGCGTTTTTGAGCGTTTTTTTCAGGGGGGTTTAGCATTTGTATGCATGTTTTTCAGTGTTTGTGTACAGCGTTTTAAAAGCTTTTTTTTCCTTTAATTATGTATTTATTTTTACTTTTTTTGTAAGGCGTTCGGTTTAAATGTTAGGCATCTTATTATTTATTTTGTTAGGTCAGTGGTTAATATTAGGGTTCGGGTTTATTATTTGGGTTAGGGGTTAATATTAGGGGTTTTTATTTATTTTTTATTATTTATACTATTTTATGTATTTAATTTTTTATTTATTTATTTTCATTTAATTATTGCATTTGAGCATTAAAACATTCAAAAATGCTAAATTTAGGGTTTCCATGCATTTCCAATCTGCTCAAATTCACGCTAGAAAAAAGCTCCAGAACTGTGGAGACTTGCCGTGATTCTGCCCATGATTTCAACACGCCGAGGTGTGAATTACATAATTGCAGAACGTACATTTGAGATGGCATCAATTTGAATGGCACCTAAAATTTGCCCTGCCGCGATTGTTGGGCAATAAATGGCACTGCAATTGCGGCAACCTGCATCGCAGGAAGCATGTTGCCCAAAAGTAGCTCCTAAACTTTTTTTGGGTGACAGGCTTCACGGGATGTGGGTTGCTGCGATCCATCAAGCGACAGTCGCCGCAGAACCCACACCGCAACCTAAGGTGCCACTCAAATAAATGGCATTTCAAATGTGCGTTCTGCGATTTTTGTCATTCACACCTCGCTGCTTTGACCGCAGGCAGAACCGCGGCAAATCCGTCTGCTATTCAAAATGCTGAGGTGTGTCTCAGTCTCAGGCATTAGGCTTCAGGTGACTTGTAGTACAGATGTGAACCAGCTCCATAGAAATGTACTGCATTTTTCTCCAGCGTTTTAAAGCTTTGAGCTTTCGGGGTGTGAATGGGGCCTATGAAAGCACCACACTTTTTTTTCTACAGCAAGTTAAAGTATGTAAAAAAAAAAAAAAAAAAAATTCAATTTCACACATATGAAAGCAAACGAACACACAACTTTTTTCTTTTTTTATCATATGAACCCTGTGTGCACCCAGAAGAGGATTTTAACTAAAATTTGTCATAATTGTCAAAAGCGTATTAACAAAATTTGTAATAAGCAAAATTACAAACTGGGGAACGGTGTCATGCACTTGTCATAAACCTTTCATCTCACGGCGCAAAAGACCTTTCTTGGAACTCATTTCAGCTTTCCATGGTTTCTGACAAGCTAAAGGTCACGTTGGCTTCCTAGGTCCTTCTGGGACCCGAGTAGAGAGATCCTTACCCAAATATCAAAAGCCCTTAAGCACCACAAATCAAAATGATGACCACGCTCTTGATATGGATGCTGAAAGCTATAGAATGGAATTAGGGAGGTCCAGCTACAAGTAGGTGGCACCTTTATTATGGTGTTGTAGGAATGGATAGACGTGTTTTCTATGAGTTCGAAGCAAAAAACAATTATCTACCATTAAAGCTGATGTGACAAAAACAGAAAAAGGAGGACCGTGTTCATCCCATTAATCAGCATCAACCCCCTAGACTTGAAAAATAGATATACAGTTGGTGACAGTGCAATAACTAGTTGTGCATAAAAATACAGCAAAGCCGCTTCCACCCTTGTGATGTCAACCACAGCTGCTATGTCCAAGGATTTATTTCTCTCAACCTTGTGACCTGTAGAGACTTTTTAATATACAGTTATTCATCACAAATTATCTTTCAGATCACTTTTTGAAGATAGCCCCTAAGTGGTTTAAGCATTTACTGCAGGTAAAACGTCTAAAAAAATAACTCAGCTGATCATATTTGCACCTGAAAATGACAAAAAAAATCCCAGAGCAAATTCAGAAAGGAAAAATAAAAGAAACGATAATAAAAAAAAAAAAAAAAAAAAGTTATGACACTTTCATGGCTTACTATCAAACTATCACTAATACTTATAAACAACAGCACACTGTTTCAGATACACTCAAAAAGGTATTTAAACTAGACTGTTAATTAACATCACATTTTCCCACTAACCCATAAATATTAACACCAAAGGCCTGGGCCTCCCCCTACATGCATTAGTAGGCATACAACAGATTGCCACCCTATTAGCGATTTTATTTTTAGAATATGGTAGAAGGTAGAAATTACTTACCTTGGCAATCTGCAGCAACACAATGCAGTGCTTGATGGACTCTACCATACTCTGTAAAAAAATATATACATTAATAAAAGAAAATCTGTGACAAATTGCCAGCCACACTTATTTAGCCTATTCTGATTGTAGTATATCAACCAACTTAGTTAAAAAAAAAATCTCAAACCTTAGCAATTGCACCTGAATGACTATAGCCCATCACCTAGGCCTGTCTTTTGTCAATGCGACTGTCCATTACATTAAAAAATATTAGGGTGATCCACGAGTTGGGAAGAGAAGGTCTCAAGTTGACCTTGTGAAGAAAAGTCAAGATATGCATATAAAAAACTTTTGTCGTCCGTATTCCTGGCTCTATTTTCACCAATAGTAACTGCTACATATGCATTTTTATTTTTTATAGCTGCTCAGTTCGACTTTTCAGGTTTTTGACATGCTAACTTGAAATTGTAAAGGCCTGTGTTTAAAGGTTTTTGTTAGCTTTAGGCTGTGAATTGGATGTGTTTTGAAATTCACAGCCCATTTATTCAAAGAATCAGATTGTCATTTCCCACAGACATGAAGTAAAGAGACTTACACATGTTGTATCCTTGAGATTTTCAATTTTCTGTGAAGGAAAAGTTAAAAAATTATAAAATTATTCTCATAATACACAATGGATAATTTTAACCATGCTTTTGCCTACTTAAAGGGGCTGTTAATGTTCGTTTTTTATTTTCTAAAGAGGTTCCTTTAAGCTAGTGCATTGTTGGTTCACTTACCTTTTCCTTCGATTACCCTTCTAAATGTTTTTTTTTCTTTGTCTGAATTTCTCACTTCCTGTTTCTCCTCAGTAAACTTGCCCCCATCATCTGAGCAGTAATTAGTCAGCCAGAACACCTTACTGAGGAGGAACAGGAAGTGAGAAATTTAGACAAAGAAAACAAGGAAAAAAAATACATTTAGGAAAAGATAAGTGAACCAACAATACATTAGCTTAAAGTAACCTATTTAGAAAATAAAGAACTAACCTTTTTGACCCCTTTAAAAATAACCTGCAAGACATTTCATGTTGAAAAGTTTCTTTGCAAACGGTAAAAGACTACATTTAATATCACGCTAAAAACACTTTAAAATGCAGATGTTCAAAAGAAGCAATGTTGTTTGTAATTGCTCCCAAACATGAACATATTTAATCAAAAAGAGGAAGTTGTAAAACTTTTTCATTTAAATGTCTTTATTTCATAAAAATAGTCAATACCCAATTAACCATGATGAAGTCTGCATGCACGGTGGATGAAATGCGTAGGTGCTAGAGTGTTTATGGACTTTTCATACTGAAACCTGACCTGTAGATAAAGGGGTTGATTTAATATGGGCAAATAGACTGTGCTCTTTTGAAAGTGCAGTTGCTCCAGAGCTTAGTAAATGAGGTAAAAACTTCACTTTACAATGAACAACCAATCACATACAAGGAAAATAAAACAGCAGCATTTTTTCTTGCACATGATTTGATGATGGAATTTAGCAGAGCTTTTGCTTATTTACTAAGCTCTGTAGCAACCGCACTTTCAAAAGTGCACAGTAAATTTGACTTTAGTAAATGAACCCCAAAATATATTGCTAGCTGAGCTAAGCAAGTAACCACAGAAGGGATTTGCCCCTCCATATATGCAACAGGAGCACATAGACAGCTGGGGCTAGATTCACAAAGAGATACGACAGTGTATCTACAGATACACCATCGTATCTCTGACTTACACTGGTTCTATCTATGCGCCTGATTCATAGAATCAGATACGCATAGATAGGGCTAAGATCTGACAGTGTTACACTGTCGGATCTTTTTTTCCATTTAAAAATGGCGCCGGGGGCGTTCCCGCTGATTTACGATAAATAATATGTAAATCAGTGAGATACGCAAATTCACGAACGTATGCGGACCCGACGCAGTCTTCTTACGACGTTTCCGTAGCGGCTTTCCCGGCGTATACTTACCCCTTCTTTTATCAGGCGCAGCGAAATGTTAAGTATAGCCGGCGTTCCCGCATCCAATTTGAATTTTTTAACGTCGTTTGCGTAAGTCGTTCTCGAATACGGACGGACATCGTTTACGTAAGCGTCTAAACCACTGACGTCCTAGCGACGTCAGTGGGAGCAATGCACGCCGAGAAATTCCCTGGACGGCGCATGCGCATTTAAATCGGCGCGGGAACGTGCCTGATTTAAATAGTACACTCCGCTAGCCGCGGATTTACAATTCCGCCGGGGGATTTAGGATCCGCCGTCGCAAGTTTGGAGGTAAGTGGTTTGTGAATTAGCCACTTGCCTCCTAAACTTGCGGGAGCGGATCTTAATTCACGTAGATCGAGCGGATCTATAGATCCGCTGAGCTACGTGAATCTGGCCCCTGGTGTTTGGAGCAAGATAGATACAATTATGGATACAAGAGAGTGGAACATAGAGAGTACCCAGATGGCTGTGTACTGTTTTCAACCAATACATACTTGTGCTTGAAAGCAAGATCAATACTTATCAGCTGTGATTGGGTTGATCTGATTATACGTATATACTCTTGGAACATTTTGTCTTGCATCGATTATTAGCATAGACACAGTAATAACATGGTGTACACATTTGTGACGCCCATGCAGGGATCTCAGGATAAGCTATTGATAGATGCAGAAGTATTTTTACATTTTCCTACTGAGCAAAAACATTAATACTGTTAAAGTCCAAAATCCAAAAGTCCAAACTTAGGGACCCATTCTAAATGTGATGGGGACTACATGAGCAGAGTGTATGGTGGGTATTCAATTGTCCTTTGGTTAACCCATAGTTATTTTTCAAATACTGCATTGTAGGAAGTCTTTGAGGAGACTGGGAACTGGCCATTTCTGTGATTTATTTTTTTTACAAATTTGTATACACCCCTTTTATACCTGTCCCACTGTTTTGATTAAATAAGTGCCTACTTGTAATGCTCATGTACAGGGGTTGGACAAAAATCATGAAAACACTAGGAAAAACAACAGAATTGTTACCGAATATGGTGTTGGACCACCTTTGGCATCCCAGACCACCTGAATTCACCTGGGAATTGACAAACATATATGTCTTGGATGGTGGAGAATGAAATCTGATTCAACGCTTCATGCACAAATCGTTCCAGTTCTCACAGAGATGCCGGAGGCAGAAAACGAACCTGAACCTTGTTCTCCAAAATTTACCATAGTGACTATATGATATTGAGGTCCGGTGATTGTGGCGTGCAGGGAAGGTGCAAGACGTAACCTGCATGCTTGTCAAACCACGATTGGACAACACCAGCTGCGTGAATCGGGGCATTATTGCTTTGGTAAATGGCGCGGTCTTCGCAAAACAATGTCTGCACCATGGGTTGCACATGTACTTAGTCGCTGACAGTGACTGTACCTTTCAAGGTGATGATGGGGCTTGCAGAATACCATGATATGGCAGCCCAAACCATGATTGCACTGCCACCATGCTTTACTGTTGGTTACTGTCCTGGTCAGAAGCTTAGGACAGTGTTCGCCACACATAAACATGTCCAGTGGTTGGGTAAAGTGTGAAGCTTGATTTGTCGGACCATATTACAGTCTTCCATTGATCGATAGTCCACGATTTATGGGTGTTGCACCACTCTCCCCTCTTCTGAGCATTAATATCAGTGGTTAATAGTGGTTTGGCAATTGCAGCTTGCCTGTGAATGTTTTCCCATTGGAGTTCCCTCTGCACAGTTTTTGTGGGTGCAGACTTTGGAAGACTGAGATTGAGCTCTGCAGTCACTTTTGCAGCAGTTGTCTTCTTATTCTGGGTCACAATCTTGCGCAACGTCCTTTTGTCGCTTTCGCTCAGTTGACCATGTGGACCACAGTTATTCTTATCAGACGACATTTTCCTGGGAACTGTATACGCCGTCATAACCTTTGATACTGTACCTCGCGACACCAGAAATAAAATTAGCAAGTTCAGTCACAGAGGCACCAGCTAAGTGGCACCAACAAATTTGCCCTTTTTGAAACTCTGTAAGCTCTGACATGACTCCGTATTACTAGCAGAGCATGCAGTGAATAAGGAAAGTGAGGCTTCCCACCTGTTAGCTAGGCGTCTCATCACACAGCGGAAGCAAAAGAATGTTACATCACTTCCACTTTTAACACAAAACGTGTCATCACTTTCACACCTGCAAATCATGTAGCGTTTCCATATTATTGTCCAACCCCTGTAGATCTACCTTCAGACCTTCCACCTAAAAACAGTTTACATAGATAGAGAAAGCGCAAAATAAATACAATTAAGGATGTATGTAAATACTTTCCCCTTAAACAGAATGCAAGTATCTGAGCACCACAAACTGAAAACACTATTGCTTTATCAATATTAAAAAAAAAAAATCGCCCATCCATCCATGTCTCCATGCTTTAGTTTGTTGGGAAACCATCCTAGCATTTTTTAGTGGTGGCCATCTTGAGTAAGGGAAGAGGATTCTTGTAGCAGTTACTTCCTGGAATCCATCTGCTCTTAGCTCAGGCATGCAGGTAGCATGGTGTGCTTCACCAAGAAGGCCCCTCCCTCCAAATGAAAGGGAAAAAAAATGCACATGTAGGACCATCATTTTGGCCTAAGTAACAAACTAGAAAGCAGCTGAAGAAATGAAAAAAAGCCTAAAGACAATAAAACATTATATATGTTCCTATCTATTTACTAAGGCTAGCAGCATATGGATAAAAAATTGTTAAATGTGGATTGAGATAGCTTAGTTCTGCTTTAAAATGTACATCGGGAGTCGTGCTTCTTGAATAAAACAATTACAGCCAGAGAGACACCTGGGGATACCAACTGACACAAGAATACCAGAGCCACACCATTTGTTGAATAAAATTGAATAATGCAGATATGAAATTAGCAATGACTCCTGATGTAAGAGTCACGTCTAATTGACACATAATTAGCCCCACAGGATCAACCTGCGTGCAAGGAACAGCTGCATATCATTTAGCAGTGAATTCTCCATGGAATGAGTGAACACTTTCTCAGAAGACATTAATAACAACATCACCGCATATGTGGAATATATGCAGACGGATCTAGAAATCTTTTGCTTACTAAGCAAAGTGGAAGCTATAGGAAATCAAAGGAGGGGATTTACTGGGATATACAATAAGGAGCAATATAAAAGTTGACATACTTTTCAGGAAAATGCTGCAATAAGACTTTCTAGAAGCAGACACACATTGGCGTTTGTATGCAGCCCAATTTCAAAAAAATATGGGACACTGTAAAATCTGCATAAAAACGGAATGCAAAGATTTTCAAATCTCATAAACCCATATTTTATTCACAATAGAAAACATCTAATATTTAAATAATAATAATAATTAAAAACGGAAAAATTTACAATTCTAAGGAAAAAAAAAATAACATAATTTTGAAATTAATGGCAGCAACACATCTCAAAAAAGTTAGGACAGATCCATGTTAAGCAAGGTGTAGCATGCCCTCTTTTATCAACACTCTGTGTAAATATCTGGGACTGGAGACCAGTTGCTGGGGTTTTGGGAGAAGAATGTTGTCCCATTTTTGCCTGATATAGGATTCTAAATGCTCAACAGCCCCGGGTCTTCTTTGTCCTGTTTTTTGCTTCAAGATGCGCCAAATATTTGGTGAAAGGTCTGGACTGCAGGCAGGCCAGTTAAGCACTCACACTCTTCTACTACAAAGCCATGCTGTTGTCATAGATGCAGTATGCGGTTCACAGACAGTGATTTTTGGAAGTATTCTAGATCCCATGCAGTGATGTCCATCACAAAATCTTGCTGGTTTTTAATGCAGTAATGTCTGGGGGCTCAAAGACCACAAGCATCAAATATTGCATTTCGACCATGCACACACAGATTTCTCCAGATTTTCTTAATCTTTTGATATTATGTACTGTAGATGATGATATATTTAAATTCTTTGCGATTTTACATTGAGGAAAATTCTGAAATTGCAACAAATTTTAGAAGTAGCTTTTCAGACTGGTGAACCGCTGCCAACCTTTAATTCTGAGACACACTGACTCTCTAAAATGCTATTTTTATTCACAATCATGTTACTGATCTGTTGCTAATTAGTTGCAAAATGTTCTTCCAGCTCTTCCTTGTCAGTACCAGTTCGTTTTTTCCAGCTTTTTTTTACTTTGTCCCAACTTTGAGACGTATTGTTACCCAGCAATTTTAAAAATTAACTTATTTTTTCCTAAAATTGTGTATTTTCTTAGTTGAAACATTTGATGTTTTCTTTCTATTGTGAAAAAAATATTGGTTTAGTGCCAGTTCACACTACAGCGACTTGGGTTCCGACTTGTGTGGCCCCCAAGTCGCGGGACATGAGAAATTCAATTGAAGTGAATGAGAGCCATCTTAATGTACACTACTGAAGTCGCTCCGACTTCAATATAAGGTTCCTGTACTACTTCAAGGCAACTTGTACCCATTGATTTCAATGGAAGTCGCCTCCAAAGTCAGATCTCTGTCTTAACTGAAGCAACTTTTTTTTTTAACAGAGGTAACTGAAGCAACTTTACAGGAATAGAAAATAGTTTTCTCAGGCAAACCCCTCCCTTCTACAAAGCTGATTATTGTTTGATTGGCCACTGGCAAAGTCGCCTGTCCTGGAGGGAACTTAAAGTCGTGCTGAAGTCGTTTCGCAAAGTTGTGCTGGAAGTCATGTTGCCCCTGTGTGAACCGTGACTAAGAGCCCATTCACACCTAGGCTTATATACGCCTGCAGCGCGACGCCGCAACAGCCCCTGATACGCTGGAGGGGTGATTTTACATTGTCGGCTATGGAGATGGTTCACAAACGAACAAGTCCCGGACCCTTTTTTTCAGGCGGCTTCGGCGTTCGGCCATAGGCGACAATGAAGATCACCCCTTCTGTGTATGTTACCGCGGCGTATTTTACCGCGTATTGTCGCGGCAAATCGCGGTAAAGTATGCCGCGTTGTAGTGTGAATGCAGCCTTAGGAGACTTGCAAATTAGTGCATTCTTAATTTTTATGTAGATTGTACACAGCGTCCCAACTGTTTTTGGAATTGGAGTTGTGAGGTTGGAAATTTTATTTCTGCAACCTCAAGAGGACAGCACAGAAGGAGGAAGGTGCACATTATAGCAAAAGTTAACCCAACCAAAGTTTACTTTTGCTTTAATTCCCTTTAAATTACCATACCATCCCAACTGTAAATGTAATGTCACTTCTGTCCCAACAACAGAAGAAGTGACTACAAAACTACTAGCCACATATTTGCAGTTTGCAGCCACTACACCTAGACTAATTTTCCAGTTTCACAAGACGCATAACAAATAAGTAACAATTTAAAAATAATTCTAATTTGGTTACAAAAATACTAACCTTTCTCTGTTCATCATCTTTGCAGTTCTGGATCTTGTCATCAAATAACTGGGCGTCAACAAGTTCCGAAGAAAAATAAATAAAATAAATAAGCATTAAAAAGCAGATACGCCTGTATAGCAGGTTAATTCAATAGGCAAACAGTAAAACCAAAAGTAAATGAACAAAGTAGCTCAAAGTGTTTCCCAACAAGTAGTAAAACGTGAGGGGTCTATGTTTAGCTGTGATGTGACAAGAGTCTCAGAAAACATACAGGAACACAAACATTGCCCTATGACAATATAATGCTGTCGAGTGAATGATTATCCTTTATCGAGCAACCATAGACAACCATTCAGAGGTAGTAGTAGTTGATCACATTCAACTGGGCTTGTTCTGTAACCTTGAAGAGGTTTTTTTAGATTCTCCAAGCCCCATCTTCAGTTCCAATAAGTGTCAGGAACATAGCTTAGCATTTATATTCACACATGTACCATGTTTACCTGAAAATAAGACCGGGTCTTATATTAATTTTGTCTACAAAAAACACACTAGGGCTTATTTTCAGGGGAGGTCTTATTTATATATGGTATGTACAATGACAATTGTAAAAAAAAATCCTGTTCCTTTAAAGCACAGTGCTTGTGCTATGCCATTTACCCCTCTCTATGGTATGTTCTAAAAATCCTGGAATAAAAAAATACATATACATATACATACATACACACACACACACACACACACACACACACACACACATTATATATAATATATATATATATATATATATATATATATATATATATATATATATATATATATATATATATATATATATATATATATATATATATATATATATATATTTTACTGTTCAAGTTCCTGTGTCCCCTCTGTGTTCTTTCCCCCCACCTCCTCCTGTCAGGTCAGGAGTCAATTTTCAACATCATTTTAAAAACATCTTGGATAAAGTTATTTTAAAATATATGTAATGCATTTTATAAAAGGATCACACTGGTATAAGGTACAGTGGGTCTCCCATTGCAAAAGCCTCATGGAGAATACCTTTTTACAGCTCCCCTGGTTGCTCACTTTTTCTGCTCTTTTCCGTTCTGAGATCCCTGCTGACGTCAGCCCGCTCCGTGCACTGAAGAGGAAGGGGCCGCAGACGTCAGCCAGGAGGAGAGCAGAAGAGGAAAGACCTGAGATCCCCAATGACGTCAGCCCGCTCCGTGCACTGAAGAGGGAGGGGCGCAGATGTCAGCGAGGAGGAGAGAAGAAGACCTCTGGCGGGTCAGCGTCAGCTGCTAATAAAGTATTTTCTAATACAGTCACAAGGGGAGACACACCGCACTCCATACCAGTCCAATCGTCCTACAAAACGGACCACAGTTTTTTTTTTCCTCATGTACTTTACTAGGGCTTATTTTCGGGTAGAGCTTATATTGCAGCCCTCCCCAATAATCACGCTAGGTCTTATATTCGGGGAAGGGCTTATTATCGGGGAAACATGGTAGCCAACGCCTCATACACACGATTGGACTTCCATCAGACTTTTCCATGGATTTTGCCATGGATTTTGCCTGTGAAAGTTGAGGAACCCACCCAGTTCTAGTTCATAATCCCATCCCTGGCTTCAGGGAAATTCTAACTAGAAATCGGATAGTTTCAAAAAGGTTTACACCTTCCATCCTGTTCTTGGGACAGTCAACCTATACAGTGTAGAGGTTGACAGTCCAAGAACAGGATGGGAGGTGTGAACCTTTTTAAAACCATCCTATTTCTAGTTAGAAATTCCCTGAAACCAATGATGGGACATTCCATGAGGATTATGTTATTTTTTTGTGTCACCCGTTTTGATATAAATGGGGTAAATTCCTGATGCTCATTGGAACTGAAGAATTGGCTTACAAAAGCAACGAAACATCTTCACATCACTGAACAAGTCCAGTTGAATGTGACCGATACCAGATTACCATGATCTGGATAAATGAGAGCTTACATGTTCGCAAAGTTTAATGTGAAGATCTTCCCATTTATTGTCAAATATACAATTAACATTCATATACAAACCAATAAACATAAAAAGCATAGAAACCCCATAATTTCGCTCTGTGTGTACCTCTGTCTATTCACAGAAGCTTCTGTTCAACAGACTGGATTCTGTTGAATGGCCCTGCTAGAAAATCATTATTCGATCAGCAACTGTAGCCAATTGCAGCCAATTAGTGTATTCTGAGGCCTTGTACAGACGAGTGGTCTGATTGTTGTACACACCATCAAACCGAAATCCCCGCGGACAGACAGCGCGGTGACGTGGTGGTGACGTTGACGCCGCCACGTCCGCAAACCCGGAAGTTCAATGCTTCCACGCATGCGTCGAATCACTTCTCTGGCCCGCGAACATGTCCGATGAGTCGTACTGACCATCGGACATGTCCGACGGACAGGCTTCCAGCGGACAAGTTTCTTAGCATGCTAAGAAACTTTTGTCCGCTGGAAACCTGTCCGTTAGGCCTGGAAACAGTACGGTTGGCCCTACACACGACCGAACATGTCCGTGGAAACTGGTCCGACGGACCAGTTTCAGCAGACATGTTCGGTCGTGTGTACGAGGCCTGATGGGGGAGTGCCCGCTGTTAGAATACAATAGCGCAGCAGGGGAGATTCCTGCATCCCCATCACTTACATGATGTAAGAATCTGTGAGTGCTTATCAATCAACCTGCTAGTTGAACAGAAAAAAAAAAAAAAAAAGCTGGGTATACACTACATCAGGGATAAGCAATTAGCGGACCTCCAGCTGTTGCCAAACTACAAGTCCCATGAGGCATAGCAAGACTCTGACAACATCAAGCATGACACCCAGAGACAGAGGCATGATGGGACTTATAGTATGGCAACAGCTGGGAGGTCCGCTAATTGCATATCCCTGCACTACATGTATACATACCCAGCGTAAAAACTACAAATCAATTAGTGCCTATACTTTAGAGCAGGGATCTTCAAACTTTCTAAGCAAAGGGCCAGTTTAATGTCCTTCAGGCTTTAGGGGGGCCGGACTGTGCCCATTGACAGAAAAAAATGCCCTTGCATCAGTGCACCATCATTGTTTTTAATGAGAGAAATAGTAACCCATTCTTGATATCAATGAGGAGAATAGTACTTCATTGAAGTGTCAGTAGTAGTAGATGGAATCATTGGTGTCAGTTTGTGTAATATTGCCACAAGGGCCAAATAAAGGCAAGCTAAGGGCCACATCCGGCCCCTGGGCTGCAGTTTGGAGACCACTGCTTTAGAGGACAATTCAGTGGGATGGACCAAGTAGTTTAGCCAAAAAGAACTGGGCAGGGCTGACACCACTCTTCATAAATGTTGTGCGTTGTCAGCCCACTTGAGAAATTAGGGGCCAAGTGCATTTCTGGCAGAGCAAGAATTTCTTGTACTTGCAGGGTCTGAAGAAATAAAAACGAAAAAAAAAAAAAAAACACACAACAGGTAAAATGGCATAAATTGCACGTTTTTCCTAACATCTCTGAAGCCATCAAGTACTTGCATCTTGAGGCTCTGACCTCAAAGTCTTAATGGAAACACTCTATTCCAGGAAAAAAACTGAACACACATGAGCCATTTAACAAGGTTGTCATAGAACTTGCTTTTACCTTACTTCTCGCTCAGACAACAGCTCAAAATTGTTCCGTGTTAAAATACCACCAGCCCAAATAATCCGGAAAGAATTTTCCAGCGACAACATAGACCACAATGAGAAGTTGGCAAAAGGGTCTAACCTTCTCTTTTATAAAATAAAAAACATTTGCCTTTGCATAAACTTTAACCGCTTCAATACTGGGCACTTTCACCCCCTTCCTGCCCAGGCCAATCTTCAGCTTTAAGTGCTGCCACACTTTGAATGACAATTGGGTGGTCATGCAACAGATAGATGGAGCTTTCTTTTGCTGGCATTTAATCACCACTGGATTTTTTTTTTTTTGCAAAGGAAAAAAAAAAAAAAAGGGAGACCAAAAATGTGTTTGTTTCTGTTATAAAATGTTGGAAATAAGTTTTTCTCCTTCACTGATGGGCACTGATGAGGAGGCACCAATAGGTGCCACTGATGGGTGGTACATACAGGCACTGATTGGCATCACTGCTGGGGCTGCACTGATAATCAGGGCACCGATTTGTGCAGATGTCCTCTGAGGAAATGCAGCTGAAAAAAAAATGCGGATAACTGGTATTTCCTTGTTTACACGTGATCAGCTGTGGCTAGACAAAGCTGATCACATGAGTAAAGTGCCTCGTCATAAGCTTTTTATCAAGATCAGTGATGCGCACCGCCAATCGCCGCAGTTGTGCAAGTGTGGGACGATGTCATATGACATTTTCCCAGAAATTAAGAGCCACCTTGCGCTCATCAATTGTCAACACGGTGGGCAGGATGTGGTTAAAGCTCAGGACATTTGAGGAGTATTGTTATGGACGGTATAAAACAAAAGTAAAAGTTTTGCACCCAATTTCATTTAAACATTTTAAGCAGTTAGAAAGCATAAGGCTAAAGCTGGGCATAAACTAGAAGATTTTCGGGCAAATTTTTCTTCAATGGGTACAGCAGGTGTAAAGACCCATCAGACATTCATTTGATTTCTTAATCATTAGCGGGGTCAACTTATAATTTTTGTCCACAGCGACAAGAAACTTTGAAGGAGCAGGATGGAATTAGTTTCTCAAATGAAGTAATTTTCTAACAATGTATGTGGTTTTTCATTCCGTAAAGTCCATTTAACCTAAAATCAAGTGTTAAAAGGAAACGAATTTTAAAGCAGCATTTATTAAGCTGTCAAATGTACTTAGATTTTTTTTTTTTACACATAATCGTATAATCAATCAATCATTCATGTGAAATTCTACTAAACGAATAGCCAGATTAAAAAGGGGTTGTAAAGGTTCCAGTATTTTTTTTTTTAAAACCAACATGTCATACTTACCGCCACTGTGCAGTTCGTTTTGCACAGAGTGGCCCCGATCGTCCTCTTCTCGGGTCCCACGGCGGCTCCTCCCCACAAGCTTGCTTGTGGGCGCGCTCCTGTGCCATACAATCGGCGTCCATAGACGTCAGTTGTATGATTCGGCCATGCCCCCCAGTGGCCACGTCATTGGATTCGATTGACAGCAGCGGGAGTCAATGGCTGCCCTGTTGCTATCAATCTATCCAATGAAGAGCCAACAAGACCTGGGGAAAAGCAATGCGGGATCGCGCTCACGGAGATTCGGGGCTCAGGTAAGTAAAACGGGGGCTTGGGGGTTACTGCAAGGTGTTTTTTTCATTTTAATGTATAGGATGCATTAAAGGGGTTGTAAAGGTAAAAACAATCTTAAATAGCTTCCTTTACCTTCACTTACCTCATCCTTCCATTTTGCTTTTAAAATGTCCATATTTCTTCTGAGAAATCCTCACTTCCTGTTCTTCTGTCTGTAACTCCACACAGTAATGCGAGGCTTTCTCCCTGGTGTGGAGTGTCGTGCTCGCCCCCTCCCTTGGACTACGGGAGAGTCAGTACGCCCACTAACACATAGCTCCTTTCTCTGCGACGTAGAGAGCGTCCTGACTCTCCTGAATTCCAGGGGAGGGGGCAAGCATGACACTCCACACCAGGGAGAAAGCCTTGCATTACTGTGTGTAGTTACAGACAGAAGAACAGGAAGTGAGGATTTCTCAGAAGAAATAAGGACATTTAAAAGCAAAAATGGAAGGATGGGGTAAGTGAAGGAGGACTGCACTAAGGTAAAGGAAGCTATTTAGGATTTTTTTTTTTTTTACCTTTACAACCCCTTTCCTATGCATTAAAGGTAAAAAAAACACCTTGCAGTAACCCCCCCAGCCCCCGTTTTACTTACCTGAACCCGAATCTCCGTGGGTGCGATCCCGCATTACTTTTCCCCATGTCTTGTTGGCTCTTCATTTAAGGTGAAAAAACACAAAGCTTTACAACCCCTTTAAGCTAAAAAAGACCGATGAGCCAAATGTTCTTGTCCCCAACAGTGCTAAACAATAGGAATTCTTGAGGGTCATTCAACTTCTGGTACACAAGATCAGATTTTTTCAACCTTTTCACCCTAGTGAAACCTTTAGAGGGGAAAAAACAGGTCTAGGGGAACCCCTGCTAAAAACAATACATTTTTGGCAAATGGGAAGAATGTGCCCCTTGCCATCGTTCTCAGAATTCCCCCCTTTGAAACCAATAAAAAGATTATTAGTGTTGTGCCACTGGCTCTTTCAAGTGATGTGGACCCCAAAAATATGCAGGCATCCTTAGTTGTCAATCAGCCACAGCTCTGGAGGAACCCCAAGTTTAAAACTGAACTCTAGCCGAGAATGACTGAGCCAGACACTAGTAAAATACACAAAAACCAGAGCTGCAAGCTACACTCCATCTGTAGTTCACCTACCCACTTTCTTCACGGCATTAGGATTACTATTATATTGCAGGCTTGCTTTAACGCGACATATAAAATGTTAAATACTTTATATGTACAATTTAAAGAACGATGACAATATTGCTCTACTTGGCCACCACTTAACTAGAAACTCACCTTATTTATTAGAGGCGCAGCCAAGGCATCCGAATCCAGCACAGGTCATTACCTCCAGCTGCGGCATCCAGCTTTAACAACCGCAATAAAGACACTAATTGCTGCGCCGAGGAAATTGCACAAGCGTCCCGTGCTCTGCACTTAATGTTCTGATATGCAGTCAGTCAGCTTCTACAAATACACCTGGAATCTGACCTTGTGATGTAAACAGGGACTGAACTGCATTGTTAAAAGCGGTCAAAGCCAAGGTGTACACCACGTGAGACAACTGTGAGTGTTTGTGTGTTAGTCACTGTAATGTCCTCATAGAACAAAAACAGTACAATGAATAATGTTTGCCTCTGCTAAGAGATCAAAGGTGCCAGTGAATAGGACAGGGCCTCAGTGGAGGGCAGTGGTTGGCATCAAAGTCATGCAAATCATGTGCCTTTCAAGTAAAAAAATGTAGCTTTATCGCAAGTTAAAGAACCCTTAATGTTTTGTATACACAACATACAGGGCATGTATTAGAGTTCGGGGTAAGGAGGACCCAATTGCTCACCATCATTGATGACCAAGGAATGTTTTAAAGTGCTGGAGATCTCTGTAATAAAGACCACTCACTGCTGCTCTCTCCTTGTACAGGATGACTGGTCTGGTCTCCACCCCCTCCATGTACTTCTCGTCAGACAGCCTGTATTGGGTGGAGCCACTGAACCCCTCCCACAGCTTTGTTCGCTGCACAGGCTATGTACAGCACAGTAATAATGTCACGGATATATTAACAAGGTAGTATCTGCGGGAGCTCAACGCGATTGGCACTGCGCTGACAAGCCATTCACCTCTGCAGCCAGGGGTTCGGATCCCGGTCTCTGCTACATGTGAATTGAGTTTGGTGGTCTCAGCCCGCCTCCCGGTGGGTGTGCTATGCGAGGTAAGCCTGCGCTTAGTACGCCCACCCCCCTCCCACAAAAACCACCACACTTACACGCACTCGAAATTGGGTTAACATGCACGCACTTTGACCACGCGGTCTCTAAAAAGAGAGGCGAAGGACTAACGGAATCTGAGCGGGCTAGATCCTCTCACTCCCTTATAGGGAGTCCCTCTGCCCCGTAGGGCTTCAAAGCGGAGCAGGTAGGGCGGAATGTGTGGGAGGACCCCCTCACACACCCACCATTGCCACCCGGGGCATGGAGAAAGGTGGCAGATTGCCTCTGGGGGAGGCCTGCCTACTCCCAACTCCTGCAGTCCGGCTCCTCTCTCGAGTACACGCACAAAATACACTAAAGAAAAAAAAACAGATTTAAAAAAATAAATAAAAAAAAAACAACAAGGTAATATCTGAGTTTGGAAAGACATTTGGTGGACCCAAAGTAGACTTACTTCCTTTCAGGATTATGAGGAATATATTTAACCACTTCCCGCCTGTAGGATGTCATATGGCATTCCTGGGCTTTGAATGGCGATACCAGTATGATGCCTGCTGCAGGCATCATTCCTTTTTTTTTTCCCCAGACAGCGATGGCTTTTAATATAAAAGCAATCCTAGCAGCCAAATAGCCGCTAGATTGTTTTTACATGTGGCAGGAGTGGGTCGCCCCCTCCTCCCGCCTCCTTTCCTGGTGGGGCGGGACAGCCTAGGACTGAAGCTGGTGGTTTTCGCTAGTTTACTAAAGAGAAGAGTGAGGAACGAATTGTCTCCAAACCAAATAGAGCATCTATGTAAAACGATGTGAGAATAGAACACAATCATAGTGGGGGATTCTCAATTCTTACTGCAAAAGTGGAAAAACACTTTACCAGGTATCTTCAAGACAAGCAGCCAATCGGTCATTTACCAGAGAGTTTATCTATCTATATATATAAAACTCAACGTTTGTGTGTGTGTGTGTGTGTGTGTGTGTGTGTGTGTGTGTGTGTATGTGTGTATGTATGTATGTTCCAGCATCACGTCCAAACGGCTAAAGATATTAACATGAAACTTGGCACACATGTTACTTATATGTCAGCAACAGACATAGGATAGGTGGTTTAACCCTTACCCACCCCCATTTGCCATGGTCAGGGTTTTCCTTTAAAGTCCCATTCAACTCTATGGGAAATACATGTTACTTCATAACTTCCAAACGGCTGTAGATATTTCGATAACACTTGGTCACATGTTACTTATATGTCCACTTAAACTATAGGATAATTAATTTATCCCTTAACTACCCCCATTTGTGAGGGTCGGGGTTTTTTTTAAAGTCCCATGCAAATCAATGGCAAATGTATGTTCCCACATAACTTCTGTACGCCTGGAGATATTTCAATAATACCTGGTACACATATTACTTATATGCCAAATAAAAATATATGACAGTTAAATTAACCCTTACCTACACCCTTATATAAAAGATGGGTATATTTATATTACTATGATTTTCCTCCCCAAAAGGTTAAGATAGGAAGACCGGGCAACGCCGGGTATTCAGCTAGTTATTATAATGATCATCTCTCCCAAGAACACAACTATATTCTTATAGAAATGATAAAAGATGCCCAATTGTAGTGTATATGCAATTATCATTTGAGATCAGTTCTCCTTTGAAAGCTTCATCATTGTGGGATATTTAAACAAAGGAGGAAAAAATAAAAACCACACCAACAATGAAATGGGCCTTAAAGGGGTTGTAAAGGCAGAAGTTTTTTTCCCCCCTCTGAATACATTCTATGCATCAAGATAAAAAGCCTCCTGTGTAGCCCCCCTAACATTTACCCCTCTCTGTCCAGCGATGTCCACGAGTATCTCAGCCATCCAAGATTCTCCTTCCTGGTTGGCTGAGACACAACAGCGGTACCATTGGCTCCCACTACTGTCAATCCCAAAGGCAGCTAGCCAATCAGGTGAGAGAAGGGGCAGGGAGCTGTGCTCTGTTGCCCCCTTAGCAAGCTGCTTGCTGTGGGGGCACTGAACAGGAGGGAGAGGCCAGGATCACAGAATAGGGACCCAAGAAGAGGTGGATCTGGGCTACAAATCCACTGTAACAGGGCAGGTAAGTATCACTTTTATCACTTTAATCTAACCCTTCCTTTAAGGTGGTGAAACCTGCCTGATCACACCCTACACAATAATATTTCACCAACATTTCAAACAATCACAAACACATACAGCAAAAGAAAAACAAAATAAATTAATTGAGTAATCAGAGTGCTGAACATACCTTTATCTGGTCAATTAATATCTGGAGGTAAGCATCCGACTCGGCAAGCTTCTTATCAAAATCCTGAATGCTTGGAACAAACCCAGAGTCCGCACCCTGAAAAATAAAACCGTGCCATTAAACCAAAGGCTGTACAGCGAGAGACTACCGCTGGCATGTGTGCATCTAAATCTACACAGATCGTAAAATGAGCAGACAGGCTCATCAACTGCAGACATTTCTTTAGCCTGCGTTTCATAGGAGGGCAATGCACATACATACTGGAAACCCCAACGCACATCTGTACAGTTAACACTCAAATTTAGAGCTTGCGATCATCTTTCCTTACGGTTAAAATATGAGGGCTCTACCGAAAGTAATGCAAAAAGCAGACAGAATGTTTTTTTATTAATTTATTTAGGTCGTTCAAATTTCCCACGTTGGTAGAGTAACTCTTCCTCAGTAGTAACGCTTGTACTTTTTTTTTCATTGCACGTAAAGAATAGATCCCAAGCAGAATTCATATGCGTTATTCAGTTCTTGATGAAGAAGAGGTGCTAGCTGTCCAACAACCTCAGAAGGCTACAAAATGTTTACAGAGATGGCACCATTTAAAATTCTTCATCCATCTGCGCACATTACTCTCGTCAATGATGGCATCCCTATGGTGGCCAGCGTTCTGGTTTTATACGCCCCCCCTGGTAATTTGAATACATTTTTATACACACACACACACACACACACACACACACACACATATATATATATACACACACACACACACACACACCTCTTTTGTGGCCCCCTGGCGCTGCCTCGGAGGGGACAGGGAGGGGGCAGGACAAGTGCCATTGGATTACATACAGGAGAATCTCCTGTTTATTTAGCGGCCTCTGTAATAGGAAGTCCTGTCTCCTGGGCTGCCATTGGATGACTGTTCTATCATAGGTGGCGGGACTTTGTATTAAAGAGGCTGCCAATTAAACAGGAGATTCTCCTGTATGTAATCTGCAATAGTGAGGCGGCATTCGTGCCACTGGAGAGGCGGCATTCGTGCCACTGGAGAGGCGGCATTCGTGCCACTGGAGAGGCGGCATTCGTGCCACTGGAGAGGCGGCATTCGTGCCACTGGAGAGGCGGCATTCGTGCCACTGGAGAGGAGGCATTCGTGCCACTGGAGAGGCGGCAGAGGAGCAATGACCCTTATTTTTCTTCACGGTTCTTTATTTAAAATGTACACCTCTTAAAGTAAAGGTGTGTGTTATACGCCAATAAATACGGTATATCCAAATAACACGAGTTCATCCTTAGTGGCGCCCAGGAATTTGTTGGGGGCCACAAAAGATTTACATTATCTCTCTTAAAATGATATACACACATACATACATACACACACACACACACACACACATCCAAATAACACGCCTGGGGTCATCTCTTCACCACACACAGCCACAAAGCCAAGAGAATTCTTGTTGGGCAGTGTATTAGTTGCTCGGACGAACACACTTAGACCGAATATTAATCGTTCAAATAATGTCAGGAGAAATGGTCGGCCCTCACGCATGTTCACTTCATCAAATATGGTCCTCTTTAAAAAGTTTGTACACCCCTGCTTTAAACAGTCTGTAGCCTTCAGTGTATGTTGGACAGTTTGCACCGCTCTCATCAACAACTCAAAGACAGCACATTGCTTCTGCTTGGAATCTATTACTTACCTTTAGGCTGGGTTCATGCTATTCATGCTATTGCAAATTGAATGCAGGTTCACTGGATTCCTTCTGTGAGCTGGAGCATGTTGCAGTGTGTGAACCCAGCCTTAATCGGAACTTGAGGTGAACGGAAATCCAAAAATTTGAGGCCCCGTTCACACCTGAATGATTTTCTGCATGAAGCTTGTAGCTCTAAAATGCTCAACAAGCCAAATCCTATTCATTTCAATGGCCCCTGTTCACATCTGAGCATTCTGTTGCCTGAAGCTCAAAAAAGTTAATGAGCTTTGTTTTTGGCCCCATAGACTTCAATAGAAAACGCTTGACTTGAGTGTTTGACGAGCATTTTCTTCTCAAATAGCAGCTTTCCACCCCCAATTTCCTCTCCCTTGACCTCTCCTCCCCTTAAAGCGGGGGTTCCGCGGCTTTAGCTATTTTTTTTAAATATCCAAAGTCTGGTAACAGAGCTAGCTAGGTACTACTCACCTGCTAGCCACTCCTACGTCCATCCGCTCCGTTTTCGCCAAAAAGGATACCTTATAAAAAAGGGTCCTGGCCTTTTCCATCTTGCTTGTGGGCAATTTGAATCCCACAAGCAAACGCTTCCTGGATTCCTAGTCACATGACGGGCTTTGCGCATCATGTGACCCGCTTCCTGCGTCACGTGACACTCGAGCTGGTCTCCTGTGAGTGTTGTAACGTCACTCCCAGGAGACCTTGTGCACAGCATCCAATTACGCCTCGTCGGGGAAAAGGTGCGACACGCCCACTCCCCGCTGGGAAGATGACCCGGAAGTCATCTAGAACACAGGTAAGGATACACATTTTAAAGAAAATGACAACACAGCAGTGCTAGATTAGGGCTGGAGGTAGGAGAGCAATGAAGTTCGACTTTAGGGTGAACCTCCGCTTTAAGCCCCGTACACACGAACGGAAAATCGTCCGAAAAATGCTGCTTTCGAAACGATCGTACAATAATCAGATCGTTAGTACAGAGCTTCCGAGAGACGATCAGGACAGTTCATCCGAGGACAGTTCATCCGATTTTATTCTATCGGACATGCACGGAATTTTTTTCGTACGATGCCAGATTGTACGATTTTCGTTTAAGCAGTACGGCTGTCGTTCAAAAATGCAATACAAATGCATTACAACACATGACATCACTTCTGATTCTTTATTCTGCCGTACGAGAATTTTCAAATTTTGGAAAAATCATCAGATTCGATGTGAGATTAGCATACAAAAAAAACGGACGATCATTCGTCCGATAATCGGATCGTGTGTACCGGGCATTAGTGCTTACTATTGGCTAAAACAAAAACGCCTGAAGCTGTAAACGCTGGTGATACACTTCGAAAAAGCTGTAAAAAAGCTAAAAAATTAATTAAAAAAAACACAACGCACAACACCTGAAAAACACCAGTAAATCAATACGCTGTGAATGGAGCCTGAAATGTATCTTCTACAAGAATACAGGGAAAATACTCTGGTGACAACTGTGTAAGTTGATTTTATACCTGTGTATTTGGTAACCCTTCACTACTTTACAAAAAAAAGTTTGGACTTTAGGTTAGGGTTGTCCCGATACCGATACTAGTACCGGTATCTGGACCGATTCCGAGTATTTGCGGGAGTACTTGTACTCCCGCAAATACCCCCGATACCGAAATAGAATACTTGCATCGCCCCCCCCCCCCCCCGCCAACGTCGCCATTAACGCCGCATCACGCCGCCGTTACGCCGCATCCCTGCTGCCGCCGACTGGGTAATATGGGCGGGGAACATTACAGCTTTCATTTGAATAGATGTAATGATTTGTGCCGCGTATAGACACTCCCCCTTGCTCGGGTGAACTGTCCAATCCCGAGCAAGGGGGAGTGTCTATACGCAGCGCGTCGCAAATCATTACAGCTATTCAAATTAAAGCTGTAATGTTCCCCGCGCGTATTAACCAGTCGGCGGCAGCGGGGATGCGGCGGGATGCAGGTAAGGGGGACATGGCTGGATATGGGGGGGGGGGGAGACATGGCTGGATATGGGGGGGGGGAGACATGGCTGGATATGGGGGGGGGGAGACATGGCTGGATATGGGGGGGGGGGAGACATGGCTGGATATGGGGGGGGGAGACATGGCTGGATATGGGGGGGGGGGAGACATGGCTGGATATGGGGGGGGGAGACATGGCTGGATATGGGGGGGGGAGACATGGCTGGATATGGGGGGGGAGACATGGCTGGATATGGGGGGGGGGGGGGGAGACATGGCTGGATATGGGGAGGGGGAGAGACATGGCTGGATATGGGGGGGGGAGAGACATGGCTGGATATGGGGGGGGGGAGAGACATGGCTGGATATGGGGGGGGGAGAAATGGCTGGATATGGGGGGGGGGGAGAAATGGCTGGATATGGGGGGGGGGGAGACATGGCTCGATATGGGGGGGGGAGACATGGCTGGATATGGGGGGGGAGAGACATGGCTGGATATGGGGGGGGGGAGAGACATGGCTGGATATGGGGGGGGGGGAGAGACATGGCTGGATATGGGGGGGGGGGAGAGAGACATGGCTGGATATGGGGGGGGGGGAGAGAGACATGGCTGGATATGGGGGGGGGAGAGACATGGCTGGATATGGGGGGGGGGAGAGACATGGCTGGATATGGGGGGGGGGGAGAGACATGGCTGGATATGGGGGGGGGGGGAGACATGGCTGGATATGGGGGGGGGAGAGACATGGCTGGATATGGGGGGGGGGAGAGAGACATGGCTGGATATGGGGGGGGGAGAGACATGGCTGGATATGGGGGGGGGGAGAGACATGGCTGGATATGGGGGGGGGGGAGAGACATGGCTGGATATGGGGGGGACGGGACATGGCTGGATATGGGGGGGGGGACATGGCTGGATATGGGGGGGGGGACATGGCTGGATATGGGGGGGGGGACATGGCTGGATATGGGGGGGGGGGACATGGCTGGATATGGGGGGGGACATGGCTGGATATGGGGGGGGGACATGGCTGGATATGGGGGGGGGACATGGCTGGATATGGGGGGGGGACATGGCTGGATATGGGGGGGGGGACATGGCTGCATATGGGGGGGGGACATGGCTGCATATGGGGGGGGGGGGAGACATGGCTGCATATGGGGGGGGGGAGACATGGCTGCATATGGGGGGGGGGGGAGACATGGCTGCATATGGGGGGGGGAGACATGGCTGCATATGGGGGGGGGAGACATGGCTGCATATGGGGGGGGGGAGACATGGCTGCATATGGGGGGGGGGGGGAGACATGGCTGCATATGGGGGGGGGGGGGAGACATGGCTGCATATGGGGGGGGAGACATGGCTGCATATGGGGGGGGGAGACATGGCTGCATATGGGGGGGGAGACATGGCTGCATATGGGGGGGGGGGAGACATGGCTGCATATGGGGGGGGGAGACATGGCTGCATATGGGGGGGGGAGACATGGCTGCATATGGGGGGGGGGGGAGACATGGCTGCATATGGGGGGGGGAGACATGGCTGCATATGGGGGGGGAGACATGGCTGCATATGGGGGGGGAGACATGGCTGCATATGGGGGGGGAGACATGGCTGCATATGGGGGGGGGAGACATGGCTGCATATGGGGGGAGACATGGCTGCATATGGGGGGAGACATGGCTGCATATGGGGGGAGACATGGCTGCATATGGGGGGAGACATGGCTGCATATGGGGGGAGACATGGCTGCATATGGGGGGAGACATGGCTGCATATGGGGGGGAGACATAGCTGCATATGGGGGGGGACATAGCTGCATATGGGGGGGGACATAGCTGCATATGGGGGGGGACATAGCTGCATATGGGGGGGACATGGCTGCATTTGTGGGGGGACATGGCTGCATTTGTGGGGGGACATGGCTGCATTTGGGGACACATTTAAAAAAAAGTATCGGTATTCGGCATCGGCGAGTACTTGAAAAAAAGTATCGGTACTCGTACTCAGTCCTAAAAAAGTGGTATCGGGACAACCCGGTACTCGGTACACACTTTAAAGTTTTTGTGATTGAGAGGCATTCTTTCCCTATATCATGGAGGAAAATGCCCATGTCACACGTACCACATTTTGGCAAGCACATTGATACAGAAGGAGGGGAAATCTGAGCAGTGGTCATTCTTGGTTGCAATATATCTGTAAAATACCTGCCTATCTATGGGTACATTTATTTTTTCATACCTCTATTCACAGTCTGTTTCGACCATAAATACAATGGCGTGTCTTGCTAGCAATGTTGCATATACATTACATCACCTAGATACTAGAAATTGTTAGGATTATCACCACAACACTTTAAATCTAGCTATAGACACCCTTATATGTTTATACACCAGAAGATGGATACAATTGTCTCCTTTACTTGAAACACAGTAGACATGTGCAAATACAGTTTATCATATACCAAAAAATACAATATTGCCATCAGAACTTTTAAAGGTGCCACTTGCTATATAGGTCTATGGGGAGGGGGGGTGATTTTCTAAAACTGGGGCAGCTGTGCATAGTAACCAACCCGCTTCTAACTTCAGTTTGTTCAATTAAAGGAGTTGTAAAGGAAAAAAAAAATGTTGCCTAAAATGAATGTCTGCAAGGTAGACAGACAGAATAGTGTAATGATTCTGTTAAAAAACAAGTAAATACCTATTAAATTCCTTCATCTATATCACCTCCGGCGTTCTAGTTTCTGTTTTCTCATTCACTTCCTGGTTTGCATCGCTTGTTCATGTAAGAACTACATTTCCCAGTATGAATTGCGGCATGCCCAGTAATTCACACCGCCTTGAAGTCTCTAACATGTAGAGAGCGTCCTGCCACACAGATGTAGTTCCCAGGCAGGGGCGAGCACGTTACTCAACACCGCAGAAAAGCCTCCCTTCACAGTGGTCAGTAAAATCAGACAAGCAGGAAGTGAACAGAACAGAGAAGAAATAGAGCGACTTCTGAGCAAAAACAAACAATGAGGAAGTGAAAAGAGGAATGTCTGCAGGCAGGGCTGGACTGGGACAAAAATTTGGCCCTGGACTTCTTCCAGACTGGCCCACTTTGACAGGTCTCTCACACAGCGGCCGGACAACTCCCACACACCCCCCCCCCCCGGCCACCCAAGCCCCCTCTCCCCCTTCATTAGCCACTAGCCGTTTTACTTTATTAGAGTAGAACGGCTGGTACTGGTACTCTTATAGGCAGTACCAGTGGGGAAGCTAGACATTATTTCTCCCGGGGGAAAAAGAATCAGTTTGGTGCCCCCCTCATGGGACAAGATTAGGCAGAAGTGAGAAACTCCCAGGGTGCTGTCACTGAAGCCGGCCCACCGGGAAACTCCCTGTAGTCCCAATAGCCAGTCCATCCCTGTCTGCAGGTAAAGGATGCTTATTATGAAAAAAAAAAAAAATCCTTTACAACCGCTTTGAGGATAAAACTTAGACGCTTAATATGGGGATACCATTCCCCCCAATAATCAATGCCACAATAGTTACATTGCAACCTTCAAAAAGGTGCTTATTTTCAAGACTTATCTGTCAGTCGCACTCTGATGTCATCACTTATGCCGCATACGATCGGTTCCGTCTGATGAAAACGGTCTGATGGACCGTTTTCATCAGACGAACCGATCGTGTGTGGGCCCAGTTCCCCCCCCCCCCCCCCCCCCCCCCCCCATCAGTGAAAAAACTTAGAACCTGTGTTAAAATCATCTGATGGTTAAAAAAAAAACGATAGAAAAAAACAGTTGGGTTCCATCGGTTAAAAATCAACGCATGCTCAGAATCAAGTCGACGCATGCTCGGAAACATTGAACTTCATTTTGCACAGCACGTCGTTGTGTTTTACGTCACCGCGTTTGGACACGATAGTTTTTTTAACTGATGGTGTGTAGGCAAGACTGATGAAAGTCAGCTTCATCGGATATCTGATGAAATAATCCTTTAGACAGTTTTCATCGGATGAACCGATCGTGTGTACGCGGCATTACAGTGCAGGACCAGAGAAGGACCATTTTAACCTTAACCACCGCAGGGGTTCCCCCCCCCCCCCCCCCCCCCGTTCTCTGGAGATCAGCCTTAACAGGTTAAGACCCGATCCAATATGCAGGTAAAGGACCTTGCCCGTTTTTGCGATTTGGCACTGCGTCGCTTTAACTGACAATTGCGTGGTCGTGCGACGTGGCTCCCAAACAAAATTGGCGTCCTTTTTAGAAATAGAGCTTTCTTTTGGTGGTATTTGATCACCTCTGCGGTTTTAATTTTTTGCGCTATAAACAAAAATAGAGTGACAATTCAGAAAAAAAAAATGCTATATTTTTTACTTTTTGCTATAATAAATATCCCCCCAAAAAAAGGATATAAAAAAACTTTTTTTTCCCCTCAGTTTAGGCCGATAGATATTCTTCTAGCTATTTTTGGTAAAAAAATAAATAAAAAATCGCAATAATAAAAAACGTTCGATTGGTTTGCGCAAAATTTATAGCGTTTACAAAATAGGGGATAGTTTTATGGCATTTTTATTAATCTTTTTTTTTTTTTTACTACCAATGGCGGCGATCTGAGATTTTTTTCGTGACTGCGACATTATGGCGGACACATCGGACAAATTTTGACACATTTTTGGGACCATTGTCATTTTAGGGGTTAACCACTAGGGGGCGCTGCAGGGGTTAAGTGTGACCTCATGTGTGTTTCTAACTGTAGGGGGCGGGGCTGGACGTGTGACGTCAGTGATCGTCATTCCCTATATCAGGGAACAGACGATCACCGACATTGCCACAGAGAACGGGGAAGGTTTGTTTACATTCACCTCTCCCAGTTCTTCAGCTCCTGCGACCCGATTGCGGGACACCTGCAGTGATCGGGTCCACGGGTCCCGCGGGCACGGTCACGGAGCTTCGGATGGGGTCGAGAGCGCGCCGCTGTGTGCACGGTGTACAGAGTAAAAAGTTTAGGAGTGCACCGTGTCCATTGTGTAGAGTTCAGTTCAGGGGTGTGCTGTATAGAGTGCCTAGGGTTTAGGAGTGTGTTGCGTACAGAGTTCAGGGGTGTGCTGCGTGCAGGGTTTAGGTGTGCATTATGCACAGTGTGCAACCTCAACCCTCCCTCACATCACTCTTTCCTACCTTGCCTGACTCTACTACCTCCCTATGCAGGCAGCTCTTTCTCACCTTGCAGGGAGATCATGCTCTCTCTCAGATTCTGGAGATCTGTCCTCATCATGAGTGCATGCATTGATCTGTTAGTTTCGGGAGCCGCTGAGATTAAAGCTGTCCCTTGTAAACACTAAAGGCTTCTGTGTTTGGTGTGTCGTTTACAATTAATGGCACTGAAAGCACAACTAATAATTTTAGGTGTATAAAAGGTGGCCATACAATATTACAATCTGATTGTATAAGCTTTTTTAGATCTGCCAATTGTGTAGTGCAAGGGCCTGCCCGATTGGATATAGAGTGATATAGATAGGATATAGAGCGATTGGCTAGATAGGCGTTTCCACCCATTATATAAATTTGGTAAATCTAGAGGAGATTGTACAATCTTGTATAGTGTATAGCCACCTTTATACACCTTATATTACCTAGTAGCTCTTTCAGTGCCATTATTGTTAACGGCTCACCAAACACAGAAGCAAACACACATTTTGCCATGTGAAAAAACGAGTGGCAAATGCTGCACAGTAAAAAAACATGCAACCCACAAAATGCCAACATGTCCCATAAGCCACATATAGCACAGCCCATTGAAATCAACTGGCTGCCTTATACATGCGTCACAGGAAAAACAAGCCACAAAATGTTCACCAACACTATGCTAGATGTGAATGGGGCCTGAAAGAGAACAATGAGGCTCCATTCACATCTGTGCGTTTCCTTGTATTTCAGAAATGTGCGGCACCAAAAATTGCAGTAAAAAACGCACAAAGATCCACTCTAAAAAAAAAAAAGTCTGAAGATTCTTTGGGGCGATTGTACGTGTAGAGCAGCCCATTCAGGTGTGATGAGTGAAAATACTCCAAAACACCTCCCCCTCATGCACGTGAGAATGCGAGTTCCCGCTATGCAGAGACGTGAACATGGGCTTGACAGCTGAGTGTTTCTGTCCACTCCCTCTTATGTAGCCAAACACTATGCAATTGGATTGTATATTGTGTATTTAGTGAGAAGGGCGATCACTGATTGCACTTCATTTAAAAAAGTGCAGCTGGGAATGGGAGGGTGGATGATACAGGGTGTGTACGAAGTCAGCTGGTCAACCCCTTCCTGTGTCATGACCTACAGTCTAAGGAAGCATGACAGAAGCAATAGATATGTTTGGAAACATGGATGGAGGATAGCAAGGCAAGTATCTAAATTTTATGGAAAGCTTTGATATTTTTGCAAAAAAAAAGTACATGAATGCTATATTGGTACATAGGGAGCTGGAATTTAGATGAAAATAAAGTGAACAAAAAGGTGAACTTATCCTTTAATGTTGGCAATAGAAACACTGATGTCTCATTGACAAAGACGGTGCAACATCTACCCACCCGAAAATGCTTTGCTAGGATGTCAGAACCCATGACAATCTTTCCTCCAATTCCATCAATGGGTGGACACTTATTCCCTATGCTCCACAGCAAAAGGAACAATCCGAGCCCGAGACATACAGACACGAGTCCCGTAAATAGACCACGGAAAGGAAATCGGTGCTTTGCTTTGTATAAAGGGTTTGTACAGCAGCCTCAGACAGGGTGTAACCACACACTCCGGGAGCAGAAGAGTACATCCCTTCCCTAGCAGCAATGTTTTTCTACATACATACATATTACTAGGCTCTAAATCCAGAAAAACCAACTGCACCAAGGGATGACTATTTCTGTTACACCCTTAAGATCTTATAAATGGATGTGAACTCTCACAGTTCTTTACCTTAGTAACTTCAATCCATTCAGCAGTGTCAGTCTTTTACATAAACCAGCAAATTATTTTCCTACAACACGCAGACTTCTCAGAGGGCAACATTAATCTGCTTCTGCCGTTTTCCCTTCATTACTCCCCAAGCATCATCTGCATCTATACTCACCACATAAAACCAATGCAATATTAGAAAAACAAAAATGCTCTATGATCACGGTTTATGATATCCCTCCACCTACAACAGTTACACCCGTAAAACAGAATGGAAAAGTAAAAAAAATATTTAGCCACTAGTATGTCATAATTTTCAATGATGGAGGCAGGCCTTGAAATAACATTTCTCGTTTGGTCCTTTAACCATCTCAGTACCAGGCACTTACACCCCCTTCCTGCCCAAGCCAATTTTCAGCTTTCAGCGCTGTCTGGATCAACCAGGAGGGTTAGATTGGGGGGCCCACCGCACCATCACGATCATCAGCACGGTTCATCGATCAGTAACCACCGTAGCTAGCAACCAGTGGGTGGTAACCGTCACTAACCACCAGATGCTTTCACCACAAACCATCTCGTCATCGTCGACAATTTGTTGGGATCATGCTTAAATATTCAGCAAACACTAATCGTTGCCTAAGGCTGCATTCACACCTCTGCGACAAGATACGCCGCGTACGCTGCGCATTTTGCCGCGAGTGTGTAACTTTTTTTTTTTTCTCAACAAAGCCTTCCCATTGCTTTGTATGGCCGAACGCCAATGCCGCCAGAAAAAAGGGTCCGGGACTTTTTTTCAGGCGGCAGGCGTACGGCGTCCATGAGATGTGAACCATCTCATAGACAGCAATGGGAATTCCCCCGCTCCAGCGGCACGAGCGTCCGGCGTCGGGCGTTTTGTCGCGGAGGTGTGAATGGGGCCTAAGAAATACCGCCGCAACGTTACCAGATTCCATTCGAAAAATACTACAGAGAGAACAACGGTTAAGAAACCATCTACGACCGACTATCAAAAACTGGAAGGCTCCATCGCATTTACAGCATCTATCATGTGCCCTGATCAACGCGAGATCCCCAGTCAAGCATAGACAGGAAATCCACAACCTCATCGCTCAGGACAACTTAGACTGCCTCTTCATCACGGAAAGTTGGCTAACATTGGATTGCAACACCATTCTTAGAGAACTGGTGCCAGAGAATTATGGTATCATAACTGAAAATAGACATGGGCAAAGAGGAGGAGGCCTGGCAGTGATCTACAAGTCTCACCTCGCGCTCACCAAACCAGACCTACAGAGTTCATTGCCGTTCATGGAAACGCTTACTCTGCAACTACAAACAACGCCCCAGGACACCATTTACATACTACTGTGCTATAGACTGCCAGGACCAAAGACTCATCTCCTCGCATCACTAATGGAATTTATCTCGACGTATACATTGAACACCAAACACCTCCTGCTACTCGGAGACTGCAACCTCTAGGCTAATTCCCCACAGGATCCCATTGCCAAGGCCTGCATTGACCAATTAGAAGGATTAGGTCTGCAGCAACTGATAGGTGCACCCACGCATGTATCAGGTCACTCCCTCGCTCTTATCTTCAAACAAGATATAGACATTAACATAATGGAGAAAAGACCATTACCCTGGACTGATCACCATGCAATCAACTTCAAAACAAACAACAATACCATCTTAAAAAAAACGGCAAATCACACTGGACAAGATCCCAGAAGAAACTCCACTCAGAACTCTTCAAAAACACATTATCAAATAAAACAACAACAATAAACCAAAATCAATCAACAGTGGAAATACTTCATTCCATTAACAAAGCTTTACTACAGACGAATTCGCTCCGAAACGCAGAACGCTCATCCGAAAAAACAACTCCAGTTGGTTCAATGATGCTCTCACACTATTGAAGCAAGAACGCAGAAGAGCGGAAGGCGCCTGGAGAAGAAACCCAACTACTGAAACCCACAAAATCTACAAATTAATCACGAAGAAATATCAAAGAAATCTTCAACGCAAAAAATACAATTCTCAACCATCCTTGCAAAGGCCCTGAATCGTCCCTGTGAGCTCTTCAACCATGACTAAGCACCGATCGCAGTGCGAAACGCGTAGGCTGCATCCCACCCTTTGCTGTTATTTGTAGTGCATTTTCCATCCACTGTTTTTTAAAATAAAGACAACCTAAGTTTTTTTTTTTTTAGATGTGCGGCTGTCCATCCTTTCAGCATCTACAGTGAGCTCTTCAACTTAGTCGCCCAAACCATGAACCCAGCCTGCCTAGAGGCTCGGAATCATGATACTCAAGAGTTTTGCATTATCTGATTTTTTCATTAACAAAATCAAAAATATCCGTGAAACAATTCAGCAAAACAAAACCACCAACCCTGTCCCTATAAATCAAAATCAAAAAGGTGACAAAAATACAAAGATACCTCAGTCTATAAAATGTAAACTTCAGCCATTTTCCATCGACGCCACCAAAAATATCATCGGTAGCCTGCGGGACAGTACAGCGCCGAATGACATCATCCCCACAAAACTGCTGAAAGAATGTGCCGAGACATTTGCACCCGTGGTCTCGCACCTTATGAACCAATCATTTAAGGAAGGCATGGTACCGACTTCCCTAAAACAAGGCGTACAAAAAACCCAACCTCGAACCCGAAGGACCCAAACCACCGTCGACCTATAACCAGTCTCAGCGTCTTCTCCAAGGTCATGGAGAAAGCTTTAGTACAACAGCTAAAACATCATTTAGACACAAACTACTGGACCCACTACAATCGGGTTTCCGGCCAGGTCACGGCATGGAAACGGCACTCCTCAAAATATGGGAGGATGCTCTCGAAGCAGCAGATGAAGGAGAATCTTGTCTTCTGATACTGCTGGACCTTGGTGCGGCGTTTGATAGAGTAGATCACAAAATGTTGCTGACTCGGCTCACAGAAGTAGCTAGTCGCAGACTCAGATCTACCCTGGTTCGCATCATTTCTGGGAAAATTGATCCCAGACAGTGAAACTAGGACCTTTTACTTCCGAAGCACGGACTCTGACATGTGGAGTGATATAAAAATCGGTGCATTTTTATAGCACTGCTGTAAAAATTACAATGGTCCCAAAATAGTGTCAAAAGTGTCCGCCATAATGTCGCAGTCATTTTTTTTTTTGTGCTTGTGTACGTTATTAATAGTTTTATTATACATGTATTATTATTATTGATGCATTTTAAAATTAATTATTATACAGGATTCATATGTAGTTTCAAAGGTTTGCACAGATTTTTATAAAATATGAGCTGTGTTCCAACTGTCAGTGCTATAAGGATTCTGTGTGATAATCATGTAATGATGACCATACACTGTATAAAATCTGATTATACAATCCCCTACATAAACATAAACTATGTAGTGCAAAGGTCTGCCTGATATGATACAAATGTAACCACTTAAGCCCCGGACCATTATGCAGCTAAAGGACCAGGCCCCTTTTTGCGATTCGGCACTGCGTCGCTTTTATTGACAATTGTGCGGTCGTGCGACGTGGCTCACAAACAAAATTGGCGTCCCTTTTCCCCCCACAAATAGACCTTTTTTTTGGTGGTATTTGATCACCTCTGCGTTTTTTTATATATTTTTTTCTGCGTTATAAACAAAAATAGAGCGTAATTTTTTTTTTAAAAAAAATCTATATTTTTAACTTTTTCATATAATAAATATCCCCCAAAAATATATATATAAAAAAAAAAATTTCCCCTCAGTTTAGTCCGATACGTATTCTACATATTTTTGGTAAAATAAAAATCGCAATAAGCGTTTGGTTTGTGCAAAAGTTATAGCGTTTATAAAATAGGGGATAGTTTTATGGCATTTTTATTAATAATTTTTTTTTTACTAGTAATGGCGGCGATCAGAGATATTATATATATATATATATATATATATATATATATATATATATATATATATATATAATCGCCGCCATTACTAGTAAAAAAAAAAAACTTTGAAACTACATATGAATCCTGTATAATAATTTTAAAATACATCAATAATAATACATGTATAATAAAACTATTAATAACGTACACAAGCACAAAAAAAAAAAAAAGGAAATGCAGTATATATTTTGATCTAATGTAATACAAGGACCAGTCTAAACAATCCATACAATCTGTATCCAATCAGGCAGCCCTTTGCACTACATAGTTGATGACAGCTCTAAAGAAGATTGTACAATCAGATTTTAGTGTGTGTGGTCATCTTTATATTACATGCACAAGCACTAGAAGCATTTATCAGTTCAACAGGCTTTATCTATACCTGATATCTGAGTGTAACAGGAAGGTACCAGGTACACACACACACACACCCCTACAGGCCCTCAAATTTCCAAAGGCGGTTTCATTTTTGCTAGCTTACTTCAGAACGCTTACACAAGTATTAAAAAAAAAAAAAAAAAAAAATTAACAAGAAGTAGTTTCCATTTCCATGTTCTGGTCGCGGTTGATAATCAGCCACTGAAAGATTAACTCCCTACACACAACCTTCCTCCTGCATGTACCCTTCCCCTGATCTGTCACCAACCTTCTGTCTCTGTGTGTCCCTCTGTCCAGCAGGGCAGAAGACAGCAGCCTCATCCTCGTGTCATCTCTACAGGGTAGAAGAGGGGCTGTTTATGCCACGTACTTCACAATGGGAGGGGGAGACGCTCTGGGCTGCTGCTGTGCCAGTTCTTGGAAGGAAGAGAGCTGTGCTTATACAGCCAATTAACTCCAGCGCTGACATCACATGTGCCCATACAGTATACAGCAACGCTTCTCCCAATAGAGAAAATAAATAAATACAGATATACACACACACACACACACACACACACACACACTGCAGATAATTTAAAAATGAAGCCATCTTTTCACAAATGCAAACAAGTTTTTGGGTTTATTTGTCAGATAAAAGGTCTGAGAAATGAAACTGAGCTTGTTGCTATGTGTTAGAGCTGCATGATTAATCCAGAAGAAATCGAAATCGCGATCTTTTTCCCTTCCCAATCTTCAAAATAGCATGTCACGATCTTTCTAACAAGTGCAGAGAGTTCTCAAAGCTGGAAAAACAAAATCCAGGCAGCCTTCCAAGTTTTAATACAAATAAGTGGAAACAAAGTATCTTTTCGTTCTTTTATCAAAAGGAAAGAGCTCTCAGGCCCCGTACACACGTCCGAGGAACTCGACGTGCCAAACACATCGAGTTCAGTGTTGAAGCCGCCGAGTATCTCGGCGGGCCGACTTTCCTCATTGAACAACGAGGAAATAGAGAACATGTTCTCTATTTGGCCCGACGAGTTCCTCGTCGGCTTCCTCGCTGAAAAGTGTACACACGACCGAGTTTCTCGGCAGAATACGGAGAAACTCGGTCGTGTGTACGGTGCCTGACATTCTGACTTTTGTTGTACAAGTAAAAAATACAAGTAATTTTCTAGCAGAAAATAATGAACACCCAAGCATGATATATTTTTTTTTAGCAGAGACCCTAGAGCAGCCTCATGGGACTTGTAGTTACGCAACAGCTGGAGGGCCGCAGTTTGAAGATCCCTGCCCTAGAGAATAAAATGGTGGTTGTTGCAATATTTTATGTCATTTTATGTCACACACCACGCAACAGCGGTTTTCCAAACGCAATTTATTTTTTATTTTATTTTTAAATACAGTTTAATAAATTAAAGGAAAACTAAACAGCAAAATTAGCCCGTTTTTTTTTTTTTTTTTTGTATAATGTGAAAGAAGATGTTACACCGCGAGAATTGGGAGAGAATGGTTATCTTTATTCTAAGCAAAAAATAAAATAAAAATGTGATTCTCATTTTAGCCAGAATCTGGCCTTCAGAAAAAAAAAAAACTCAAAACCCATCTGTTCTGAGGGCAAAAGTGCAGCAGGGAAAGGATACCAAGCGCCCAGAGGCGATTCAGTTCGCATGTGTTGCGCTATATAAGTTTCTCACTCAATGTGTGATGGCCTTTTGTTCCAGGACTGAGTATGTTCAAAGTGGTTCTGAAGTCGAGACATTTTTTACCTCTCCTGGATTATCCCAGTAGTTGTGTATTGCCACCCCCACCCCCCCCTAAATACTTACCTAAGTCCTCTCTCGATCCAGCAATGTACCCCATCTGCAGTAGTGCTCTCTCTTCTTCCTCTCCTTCTAGGACACAATGGGCAGCAGAGGGACCCTTGAGCTCCTGCTGCTGTCAATCAAATCATGTGAGAAGGGAGCAGGGTGCGGGCCTAACTGCACTACGTGTGTGTCCATGGACGCACACATCCCAGCTCAGGAACGTACACCCACAGGTGCTGGCATTCATTGCTCCTCTTGTGTCGGCCTGTCCCATACCAAGATGCTATGGGGGGCAGACACAGAAGAGGAGGTGCCAAGAACACTGGCGGTGGACCCCAGGTGAGGAGGTAAGAGAGAAAGCTCTGTGCAATACCAATACTTCCAATTTCTACTATTTGTTCCATTAGGTACATGGCTGCACTTAGTTTTCCATTCATAGGCTTCTCATGGGTATCAAAAGCGAAAAATATTTAGTAGGCTTGCCCTTATAATCTTTGCATGAAGGTTAAAAAATAAATAAAAAACTGCTCCCCCACAGCCCCCCTAATACTCACCTGAGCTCCCTCTTGATCCAGAAATGTGCACAATACTCCCTCCTTTTAAAAAAAAAAAAGTCAAACCATTAATATGAAAATTTAGGGGCAGATCCACAAAGAAATTACGCCGGTGCATCTCTTGATACGCCGCGTAATTTCAAATTTTGCGCGTCGTATCTGTTTTGGTATCCACAAAACAAGATACGACAGCATCTCGGCTAGATCCGACAGGCGTACGTCTTAGTACGCCGTCGGATCTAAGCTGCAATTTTTCGGCGGCCGCTAGGTGTCGTTTCCGTCGAATTCCGCGTCAAGTATGCAAATTAGCTATTTACGGCGATCCACAAACGTACGTCCGGCGCATTTTTTTACGTCGTTTGCGTTTGGCTTTTTCCAGCGTATAGTTAAAGCTGCTATTATGAGGCGTACTCAATGTTAAGTATGGCCGTCGTTCCCGCGCACAATTTTGAATTTTTTCCGTCGTTTGCGTAAGTCGTTCGCGAATAGGAATTTGCGTAGAATGACGTCACCGTCGTAAGCATTGGCTGGTTCCGGTTTATTTTGGGCATGCGCACTGGGATACCCCCACGGACGGCGCATGCGTAGTTAAAGAAAACGTCATTTACGTCGGGTCACGACGTATTAACATAAAACACACCCCCATTACATCCATTTGAATTCCGCGCCCTTATGCCGCCAGAGATACACTACGCCGCCGTAACTTACGGCGCAAATTTTCTCAGGATTCAAAATAAAATAAGTTACGGCGGCGTAGTGCATCTTAGATACGATGCGCCCGGCGCAAAGGTACGTGGATCTGCCCCTTAAAGTCTAACTCCATCTTAACGCCTTGATTTGGCTAAAGCTGGCCTAAATGAACTATTTCCTTTACGAATACACGGGACTGTTAGCACTGTATAAACTGCATGTAGCATCAGTGCTGGGTTACAAGACTTTCTGTAATTAAATGTTATTCAAACTTACCTTTTCATTTCAATCCATAGCTGTCTGATGTATCCAAAATCCTAAAATTACTGACGAAAAAAATAATAATCTGGGTTTGTTGCTTCCTAAAAAAAGAATGTTTAAAACAGCACTGAAGGCATTATGTACTCAATGTACAAACACCCTACAGTGTCATTTCCTGCTCGTGTGATTGGCTCACACCTATCATGGTGAAATCATCAGACAGACCTTCCCATATACAGGAAGTGACTAATTGGAATGCAAAACTTACATTTTCAACAGAGCAGCTGCAGGTAAAACTCTACAACAGGGGTGACCAACCTTTTGAAGCGCAAGGGCCACTTAAGCGGCTTGGTAACTGGTGGTGGGCCTTAATCAGCGGAGCTGGCGGATAGCAGGTCCATGTCCGCTCTGCATATGCAGAGTGGACACGGGCACAGCCGGATCGGATTGGAGGTAGGACACAAGTCAGTTTACGTCTGCCACTCCTTGGAGGTGAATGGAGGGTCCAACTGGGTCGTGTGAAAGGGGCCCATGGCTGCTAATACTAATGCGCTGTGGTTTACCGGCACCGTGGGGGCAATGCAGTGTACCTTTGGATTTTCTGCACTTTGCAATAGACTTCCATTATATTCTGCAGGTTTGGTGCATTTTCTGAAAGCTCAAACTCGCAGGTAATAACAGAAGTCTATGGCTCAGTGCAGGTAACCCTCGGGTGCGCTGCTCTGCATCTGCGGATTAGTTTGAAAGAAGCCCAGTAACCACTACAGAACACATATGCCCATATATACACATATTTTAGTAATAAACTGACCTTTAATAACAGTACTCTATTCCATCCCAGAGCAGGAGGTCGCGGGCCACATCAGAGGGCTCCGCGGGCCACTGGTTGGGCACCCCTGCTCTACAATGTTAGTCAGCATTGCAATGTATATGACTGATATTTAGAATAAATATCGGTTATCAAAAGGTAAGTTAAATTTGAAAAATAATGGCAGTTGTATTACTTGTATTGCCTTCTACCACCTTCTCCTGCAATTCCTACAGTGATAACTCAGACAATGAATGGAAGTTCTTCCTGCCTGGTCAGCCCATTGCCAAGCAGGGTTTACATCTTCTAGGACTGATGCCCTCTGTATTCACAAAACCACCTGGACTGGGCATGGAGAATAAAGGCCGTCTCTAGCACACCAGTGCTTTGACATCCTCTACTCTTCTCAGGGGTGGAGTCTTCATTGGAGGTCTGTACTTCTATTTGGGACTTGAAATGGAGGCAAACCGAGGAATACGGAAATTGTGATAAAAGTGCAGTTATCCTTTACACCAGTGGTCTCCAAACTGCAGCCCTTTGCTTTTATCCAGCTGTTTTCTTCATTGCACCAATGATGGGGCACAATTCCTCCCAAAGACACCAACGATGGGGGGACTATTCCTCCCAAAGACACCAACGATGGGGGGACTATTCCTCCCAAAGACACCAACGATGGGGGGACTATTCCTCCCAAAGACACCAACGATGGGGGGACTATTCCTCCCAAAGACACCAACAACGGGGGGACTATTCCTCCCAAAGACACCAACAACGGGGGGACTATTCCTCCCAAAGACACCAACGATGGGGGACTATTCCTCCCAAAGACACCAACGATGGGGGACTATTCTTCCCAAAGACACCAATAATGGGGCACAATTCCTACCAATAACACTGATGGGGGGATTGTTTAATCCCACTGATGTTGGGACATTTTGAACTCCCGATGGCCACAGTCCAGCCCTCCTAAAGTGTGAAGGACAGTAAGCTGGCCCTTTAGAGAATTTGAAAACCCCTGCTTTATATGTTGCCACTGTTGTAGAGCCTGCCAAAAGCCAAAAGCTAAAAGTAATTTTAATTAAAAGCACAGTGGTGGTTCTTGTGTCTGGGGAACCATACTGCTTAAAGCGGGAGTTCACCCATTTGTAAAAAAAAAAATTTCTCCCCTTAGCTTCCTGCTCGTTCGGTCTAGGGGAATCGGCTATTTGTATTAAAATATGAGCAGTACTTACCCGTTTTCGAGCTGCATCTTCTTCCGTCGCTTCCGGGTATGGGTCTTTGGGAGCGGGCTTTCCTTCTTGATTGACAGTCTTCCGAGAGGCTTCCGACGGTCGCATCCATCGCGTCACTCGTAGCCGAAAGAAGCCGAACGTCGGTGCGGCTCTATACTGCGCCTGCGCACCGACGTTCGGCTTCTTTCGGAAAATCGTGACGCGATGGATGCGACCGTCGGAAGCCTCTCGGAAGCCTGTCAATCAAGAAGGAACGCCCATTCCCGAAGCCCATACCCGGAAGCGACGGAGAGGATGCATCTCGTAAACGGGTAAGTACTGCACATATTTTAAAATAAATAGCCGATTCCCCTAGTAAAAACGAGCAGGAATCTAAGGGGGAAAAGTGCCCTCTAAGGGTGAACCCCCGCTTTAATATTCCCAGTATCTTGAAGGAGCACAGTGGGCATGAGGAGCATACATTTTTGATGCCCATGAGTACAGCTTCGATTTTTAGGAAGATGAACAAAGTGACAGGTTCTTATCACAAAGACCGAAATGGAATGGTTGTACAAACAAAGACAGAACCCTATTTCTTTGTTATAATACTATTGTTTTTGGTAATATTAAACTAGCTTCTGCTGCCAAATACTGAAGGCTAAAAAATATAATGGGTTGAGAGAAGAATAAAGGTTTTTGCCTAATCCCAGGAGTAGCGGCTTTGACTCTTTAATGTCTATGCCAGGAACTTAAACTTTAGCTTTTAAAAGCTTTACAATTCAGCCTCTGGTTTGCCTGCACATTGCTTGATTGCTCAGAGAACAGGTTGTACAATGAGTCCGGAATAAATGGGAAAGGAGCTAAGGCTGGGTTCACACTACTACACTACTTTCATCCTACTTTGCTCTGCTACATTGGTCCTACATTTATCCTACATTGGTCCTACATCCATCCTACTTTCATGAACAGGATACTACTTTGGTCCGACTTCAATGATATTCAATGGGCCTGAAGTAGGATCAATGTAGGACCAAAAGTAGTACAGGGAGCATTTTCAAAGTCGGACAGACTTGTGTAGGACACTACAAGACGCTCTCATAGGGAAACATTGAACACAGAGCAAAGTAGGATGAAAGTAGTGTAGTAGTGTGAACCCAGCCTGAGAGCTGCCTGACGTGGACTTTTGCTCTTAGCAATGGGATTTAAGAAGTACCTGAAGGGGTTTCTGTTCTATTGACATAAAATAATATACAGTAGTTCCAGGTCACAACTTAAGCAGAACAAGAGATGTTTGACCACTTACATGTGACCGTTGGAAAAAAGGTGATAGAATTTTAAAAGCTTTTTAATATGATTGGAGTGTTGATAAATGTTGATTACAGGTACAGAAAAGTTATTTCAAAACACAAAAGTTGAGAAAAACGAATGGAAGACAGACTGCTCATCTTATACCCGTAACACTGCAGAGATCGCTTAGCGGCACTCAGCCGTTCATAGGCAGCTTTGTATTCTGTGAATACAAAGCTTCCTCTGATTGGCCGAGTCTGAGATTGTGACGTCACAATCAAAAGGAACCTTTCCTGGGTTCTCCCGTCCCCACTGGAAAGCTCAGGACCAATGTGAAGTGCAGTGGGAGACCCTAAATTCTTTCCCCGCCTCTGTAACATCAGAAAACGGAAGAGACTTCTGGTTTGGGTTTGTTTACAAGCAATAGACCCCAAATCTCTTCATAAAAAAGGATCTGTCCTGACCCAAGATATCTCAAAGGATGTTGCTCAGTAACCCAGTAAGAGATTGTGTAAAAACAAACAAAAAACAAACAAACACAGAAATCCCCCCGCAAACATCTATAAACTGTGAGCGTACCATACACCGTAAGCAACGCGAACGTCAGAGAGTGAGCAATAATTCCAGTGCCAGACCTCCCGTTTAACTCCAAACTGGAAGCCTGTAAAGCGTCACCCTACGGATAACTTGGTGTACAATAGGAGCACGCAATTTTAAAGCGTAACATGTTATGCATTTACTCGGCCTATCATCTTTTAGATTTTACCAAAACCACTGGATATTATATTGGGTTTGTGTGCAACAAAAAGTATTTTTTTCCCCTGGAAATTTGCGTTTGCTAAACTGCGATAAATTTGTGTTTGTTAAACTGCTGCAACAATATTGTGTTACAAAAAAATTGCAACATCTATTTTATTTTTATTTTTTTTAAGTTTATACATTTATTAAAGGAGTTGTAAAAGGAAAAAAAATGTTTTGGCTAAAATTAATGTCTGCAAGGTAGACAGACAGAATAGTGTAAATACCTATTAAATTCCTTCATCTATATCACCTCCGGCATTCTAGTTTCTGTTCTCTCATTCACTTCCTGTTTTCGGCACTCATTCATGTAAGAACTACATTTCCCAGTATGCATTGCGGCACGCCCAGTAATTCACACCTCTTGAAGTCTCTAACACGTAGAGAGCGTCCTGCTGCACAGATGTAGTTCCCAGGAGGGGGTGAGCACGTCACTGACCACCGCAGTAACGCCTCCCATCACGGTGGTGAGTAACAATCAGACAAGCAGGAAGTGAACAGAACAGAGAAGAAATAGAGCAACTTCTGAGCAAAAAACGAACAATGAGGAAGTGAAAAGAGGGATGTTTGTAGGTAAAGGATACTTATCCTTTACAACCCCTTTAACTTGCGTTTCTAATAAATTTTATTATAAAAAGTTTAAAGGGATTGTAAAGGTACAATTTTTTCCCCCCAAATGGCTTCCTTTACCTTGCAGTCCTCCTTCACTTGCCTAATCCTTAAATTTTTCTTTTAAATGTCCTTATTTCTTCTGAGAAATCCTCACTTCCTGTTCTTCTGTCTGTAACACAGTAATGAAAGTCTTTCTCCCCGGTGTGGAGTGTCATGCTCGTCCCCTCCCTTGGACTACAGGAGAGTCAGGACGCTCTCTACGTTGCAGATAGAGAAAGGAGCTGTGCATTAGTGAGCGTCCTGACTCTCCTGTAGTCCAAGGGAGGGGGCGAGCACGACACTCCACACCGGGGAGAAAGCCTTGCATTACGGTGTGGAGTTACAGGACAGAAGAACAGGAAGTGAGGATTTCTCAGAAGAAATAAGGACATTTAAAAGCAAAATGGAAGGATGAGAAAAGTGAAGGAGGACTGCACTAAGGTAAAGGAAGCCATTTAGGAAAAAAAAAAATTACCTTTACAACCCCTTTAACTTACAGGTTTTAGCTGGCTGTTGCTGGACACTGTTAGGCTTCTTGCACACAATATTCCTGTTTGAGTATCTACTTTTTCAGACTTCTTTTGCATGTATTTGCGTGCATTCTCGTGCATATGCGTTTGTGCAATTTTTACACGTGCAAACCTATTCTCGCCTTTTTGTTCTGCACAATATGTAAATGCCCATTTGTACACATTTTTCACGCAATCAAGGAAATTTGCGTGCATGAGGCAAAAATGAGACTAAAAAAAAATATTTTTCATTTTTTTTTCTGAAGAATGTACTGCTTTTAATTTTACTCACCTGTGTACATGGTCACATTACAATTAATGGGCTATATTGTAGCTGAAAAAACAAAAAAAAAAAACCTGTTCTGAGCTTTTTCAAGCTGCGGTGTACAAGAGGCTTTAGGTGGTCAGGTGGTAAGATCATGAAAAGCCAGTGATCGAGGCAACACTACATGTCATCCACAATCCAACACATGTGCACGTTATAGATGGCAGCATACACAGAGCTAATAAAGGCACAGCTTTGCTAGCATTGACATTCATAAAAGTAGATAGAACCCCAACAAAAAAACATTTTACTTCTAGCTTTCATTGAGTAGAGAGGTTAGATCCTCCATTAGGTTCCTATTACAGTCAAGGGCGGATCCAGAGTCTAGTCTCGGGAGGGGCACTGCCAGAAAATAAGGTGTTGCTTACAGAACTCAATTAGGTGTCCGGTGTGTCCGCTGCAATGTTGCAGTACCGCTAAAAAATCAATGATCGCCGCCATTACTAGTAAAAAATATTTAAATATAAATGCCATAAATCTATCCCATAGTTTGTAGACGATTGTCAGGGACTGCAGACATGGTACAAGAGATGGTCAGAGACTGCAGACATGGTACAAGAGATGGTCAGAGACTGCAGACATAGTACAGGAGATGGTCAGAGACTGCAGACGTGGTACAAGAGATGGTCAGAGACTGCAGGCATGGTACAAGGGATGGTCAGAGACTGCAGACATGGTATAAGAGATGGTCAGAGACTGCAGACGTGGTACAAGAGATGGTCAGAGACTGCAGACATGGTACAAGGGATGGTCAGAGACTGCAGACGTGGTACAAGGGATGGTCAAAGACTGCAGATGTGGTACAAGAAATCGTCAGAGACTGCAGACGTGGTACAGGAGATGGTCAGAGACTGCAGACGTGGTACAGGAGATGATCAGAGACTGCAGACGTGGTACAAGGGATGGTCAGAGACTGCAGACGTGGTACAAGGGATGGTCAGAGACTGCAGACGTGGTACAAGGGATGGTCAGAGACTGCAGACGTGGTACAAGGGATGGTCAGAGACTGCAGACGTGGTACAAGAAATGGTCAGACTGCAGACGTGGTACAAGGGATGGTCAGAGACTGCAGGCATGGTACAAGGGATGGTCAGAGACTGCAGAAGTGGTATAAGAGATGGTCAGAGACTGCAGACGTGGTACAGGAGATGGTCAGAGACTGCAGACGTGGTACAAGGGATGGTCAGAGACTGCAGACGTGGTACAAGGGATGGTCAGAGACTGCAGATGTGGTACAGGAGATGGTCAGAGACTGCAGACGTGGTACAGGAGATGGTCAGAGACTGCAGACGTGGTACAGGAGATGGTCAGAGACTGCAGACGTGGTGCAGGAGATGGTCAGAGACTGCAGACGTGGTACAAGGGATGGTCAGAGACTGCAGACGTGGTACAAGGGATGGTCAGAGACTGCAGACGTGGTACAAGGGATGGTCAGAGACTGCAGACGTGGTACAAGGGGTGGGCAGAGACTGCAGACGTGGTATAAGAGATTGTCAGAGACTGCAGACATGGTACAAAGGATGGTCAGAGACTGCAGACGTGGTATAAGAGATGGTCAGAGACTGCAGGCATGGTACAAGGGATGGTCAGAGACTGCAGACGTGGTATAAGAGATGGTCAGAGACTGCAGGCATGGTACAAGGGATGGTCAGAGACTGAACACATGGTACAAGAGATCAATGCAGCCTCATCAGTGCCCACCATTGCAGCCTCACTGTGCATATGAACGCATCCCCACCTTTGTGTATAAATTCAGTCCCACTTTTGTATATTAATGCAGTCCCACTTTTGTATATCAATGCAGACCCACTTTTGTATATCAATGCAGACCCACTTTTGTCTATTAATGCAGCCACACTGTGCATGACACCACTGGCGTAGGAAGGGGGGGGCAGGGGGTGCTGTTGCCCCGGGCGAACCATTTAGGGGGGCGACTTTCCGTGCCTCCTCCTAATTGTAATTTCCCGTGTCACCGCGACACGGATGTCCCGAGCGGCCAGCGGCCACCATGTGTATTGTCCAGCGCCCTGTGATTGGGCATATGGGGGTCATGTGAGGAGTGGGGCTGTAAGTCCCGCCTCCGCACATGACCGCCATACGTCCAATCGCAGAGCGCCGGGAAAGTCTGAAAATGGCGGCGGCCGGCGGGAGACGTCAGGCATTGAAAGTGTGAGCCGCGGCGCCGTCTTCCCCTCCGCTCTGGTGCTCTGCGGTACGGCACTGCCACTGTGTGAAGGGGAGTTGCAGCATGGAGCGGGCTGCGGGTGGATGGTGCTGGCGGCCGGCTGGGAAGAGAGTCGGAACTCCGTCCGAAGCAGTTCTGCACATCCAGTGCTGGGGTCCTGTCCGTCCTGGAGGAGTCTCTGGAGAAGAGCAGACACAGCCAGGTAAGGAGGACTCAGAGGATGGACTTCTACTGTAGGAGTTAGGTGGGTCAGTGTCAGTGCAGGGGTCAGTGTCAGTGCAGGGGTCAGTGTCAGTGCAGGGGTCAGTGTCAGTGCAGGGGTCAGTGTCAGTGCAGGGGTCAGTGTCAGTGCAGGGGTCAGTGTCAGTGCAGGGGTCAGTGTCAGTGCAGGGGTCAGTGTCAGTGCAGGGGTCAGTGTAGGGGTCCGGTCAGTGTAGGTGTCAGTGTAGGGGTCAGTGTAGGTGTCAGTGTAGGGGTCAGTGTCAGTGTAGGGGTCAGTGTAGGTGTCAGTGTAGGGGTCAGTGTCAGTGTAGGGTCAGGTCGGGGTCAGTGTAGGGGTCAGTGTCAGTGTAGGGGTCAGTGTCAGTGTAGGGGTCAGTGTCAGTGTAGGGGTCAGTGTCAGTGTAGGGGTCAGTGTCAGTGTAGGGGTCAGTGTCAGTGTAGGGGTCAGTGTCAGTGTAGGGGTCAGTGTCAGTGTAGGGGTCAGTGTCAGTGTAGGGGTCAGTGTAGGTGTCAGTGTAGGGGTCAGTGTCAGTGTAGGGGTCAGTGTCAGTGTAGGGGTCAGTGTCAGTGTAGGGGTCAGTGTAGGGGTCAGGTCAGTGTCAGTGTTTTAAAAAAAGCTCCAAAATATTTAAGTCCCCCCCACGTTTATGCACATATAAACGTGGATGTTTATATAGGGGGGGGCGAAAAAATGTTTTCGCCCCGAGCGCCCATAACCCTGGTTACGCCACTGCATGGCACTCACCATGGCATTGCCTCGATCACACACAGCAGGTATCTCCTCTCCCGACGTGTGTCATGGAACAAACAGGAGCTGTAGGTCTGTGTTTGGCAGGGCAGTGTGCTCTAGCAAGGTCCCCCCTAGACGGGCTTGTGTGATTCAATCAGTGTTCCATCTCCATCTACTATCACACGAGCAGGTCTAGCACAGGCAGCACAGCCGAACACAGATCCAGCTCTCACACACAGCCAGAGATGCCCGGTGTCATACATACAGGAGAGAAGGGGAGCGCTGCAGTCAGCTACAGCTCAAAGCAGCCTCAGGACAGGCAGCCTACCAGCCCTGGTGATGAGAGAGGGAGAGAGAGTTAGAGACTCGGCAGCGGGAGCTGCAGGCACCGCAAAGCAGTTTAAAAGCCAATGTGACATGATTGCCTCGGGGGGGGGGGGGGGAGCAATTGCCATGTTGCCCCCCCCTGGATCCGCCGTTGCCACAAAGCAGTTTAAAAAAAAAAAGTAAAAAAAAAAAATTTTTTTTTTTTTTTTTTTTTTAAAGCCAATGTGACATGATTGCCTCGGGGGGGGGGCAATTGCCCTGTTGCCCCCCCCCCCTGGATCCGCCGTTGATTACAGTCCATGTTACCATCAGAGGGATCAATCGTTCACTGTTGCAGAACAAATAAAATGAAAACTTTGCTGCCACCAGTCTGTAATTTGCCCTGAAGAGATTTAATCCCCTGAAATATGTCGGCCTGTTCCATTTAAAACAAACATAAATAATTTAGATCTTCAAGTATTCTTTTACTGACTTACATTTACATAAGGTTAGCTTGATTTACGTTAAAAAGGTCTTGTGAAACTTTTCATGGCAACAGCCCTTAATTTGCACAAATGTAGGTTTTAGGCCCCATTCACACTTCACATAGCGTGGTCCCACTCACTTTTTTTAGCGTTGTTCATGCATTGCACAGCCCATTCACTAGGTTGGGCCACCCTATGAATAACAAATATGTCAAAAGAAGCTCCCGCACCTTTTCATGAGTAGAGTGTTGCAGGGTTACCGCATTCCAGTACAGTCCAGTGCATGAAAAATGCTGCATGTTGTGCTTTATTTCTGCAATTGAAGAGCCCTGAAACTGATGCCGCGTACACACGATCGTTTTTCAGTATTAAAAAAAAAAAACATGGTTTTTCAGCATGTCCAAAAAACAACGTTTTTCCAACTTCATCATTAAAAACAATGTTGCCCACACACCATCGTTTTTAAAAAATTATCTAGCAAAGCGCGGTGACGTACAACACGTACGAGAAACTTAGAGAGGCAAGCAGCCTATTCAGCAAGCAAATGCGCGCTGCGATGCGCCATCGTAATGTAATTTTGATGGCGTAACCCGACGTAATTCAAAGTGGGAAGGAGGTGGGCGTGATCCATTTAAATGAAGCGTGACCCCATGCAAATTAAGGTCCGAACGAACGGCGCATGCGCCGTCACGTGATCGCATCCCCCGCGTCCCACTGCGCATGCGCCCCAATTCGCCTATCGTATTCCCCCCACGATAACCCAGCCCATCGTTTCCGCCCAGGGCATAAATCCGCCCGGACATGCGCCAGTCAAGTGCAAAAGTACACCTGCTGGTTTTGGTCGTTTGGTGTGGCTACTTTTGCTTTGTTCAGATCAAAAAAGATGTCTGAGGCTGGGTCGAAAGATAGGAGGGAAAAAAACTTTATTATTGAGGAGAAGGCGGTGGTTATTGATGCCATGAGAAAATATAACAAGTTCCTCCACGGCAAGGAAAGTGGCTCGACCAGCAAGGTCCGTAAGGATCAAATCTTGGCACAGATTGCAGCGGAGGTGAGTGCCCTTGGCTATGCCAACCGGACCCCAGACAAGATCGCCAAGAAGATCAACGACCTGCGGCGTCTTGTGAAGGAGAAGGTGGCCAAGATAAAAAAACACAGTAGGGGCACCGGAGGTGGACCAGCCCTGAAACTAAGACTGACACCTGATGAGGAGGTCATTGCCAGGTGCCTGGAGAAGGAGCAGGTGGAGGGCCTGGAGGGCTTCGAGTCAGTTGATCAGCCCTTGAGGACAGGCGAGTGTGTTTTTTCTTTTATCTGGTGTATAGCATGTGGGGGGGGGGGGGGGGGAGTGAATATGTGACAAGTGTGTGGGTCCACCAACATGTTACTGTTTTGTGTCATCCACAGATGTGCAGGATGAAGCGGGCCCATCCTCGGCTGCTGGCCAACCAAGCCCATCCCAGGATACCAGTGTCCACACCTCTCCATTAGAGGAAGTGGAGGAGGAGCACGGGCACCTGGATGATGGCATATATCTGGGGGATGAGACCACCGTCGCTGGACCCTCCCATACCTCCACCTCCATAGGGGATACCCCCCCAAGGGACTCAAACTTCATTGTAACCCCCCCAAGGGCCTCCACCCTTTTGGGAAGCCCCCTAAGGGCCTCTGACCTTTTGGGAAGCCTATCCTCCCTAAGGGAAGTGCCCTCAGGGTCCTCCCCATACATTCGTCCCCAAGCCTCACCTGCACCCAGGAAGGCAATTAGGAAGACGAGGGGTGATCCTGATGCCTTAGAAGCCACTTTGGCTATGGACCTGGCCAGGCAGACCCACCATGTGGGTTCTGTGGCATGTGATATGCGCCGGGTGGCAGCCAGCCTGGCCTCCATGCAGCAGACCCAGGCTGCTTTCACTGCCACCATGAGTGAAAATGTGCAGGAGGTCAGTGCCAACAGCACTGCGTTGGTGACCTGCATTAGGGACCTGGATGACACTAATTCAGGCCTTGTGGCAGAGGTCAGGAGCCTGGGAGTGGCCATACAGGCCAATACAGCAGCCATTGAGGCGGTGGGGAATCAGACCACTGCGGTCCTTACCCGCATAGCCCTGGCTTTAGAGGGTATCCAGGCAGCCAGGGAGAGACCGGGGGATGTTCCTCCTCCCAATGACCCACCCCCCCCACCCGCGGCTGCCCCCAGGCAACAGAGGGCACGGAGCCTTGGCACTAGGCGTAGTCCACGTCGGGCCAGATGAGTGCCATTTAGATTATTTTATTTTTATATTCAATTTGATTTTTGGTTATTAATTGATACTCATGATATGAGTGATATTTTGTTATTATGATACTCGATTGGAGTTGTATTTATTTTATTATTATTTGGGATATATATATTGACAAATATTTTCAGAGAAACATACAGCAACATAATTGGAGCCTTGACGTGGCGTTGCTGCTCCCAAGTACCGCACGGTGTACTTCGGTCTAATCCAATTTATTGTTGTTTGGGGGGGGGTGTGTTAGGGACCACAGTGGGGTGCATGCGTGCATTAGCATTGTGACATGTTTCATGTGCGTGTTGCACGTGAAAATAAGCCTTCCACGAGGCATCTCCTGACTGCTCTTCCCTCTGCAGACGGGGGAACCTCGGTTGGGGGGGGAATGTCTGGTTCGGGGGTCAGGTCATGACGGAGTTCAACCTGCAGGCCCCTTCTCATGGCAAAATTGTGCAAAATGCAACATGCACCGATAATCTGGCACACAAAGTCTGGGGCATACAACAGTGTACCCCCAGACCTATCTAGGCATCGGAACCGTGACTTCAGGAGGCCAAACGTGCGCTCCACCACTCCCCGGGTACGTATATGAGCCTCGTTGTAGCTTCTTTCTCCTGGTGTTTGTGGGTTCCGGAATGGGGTCATCAGGTGGGGTCCCAGGGCATATCCAGAGTCACCTGGAAGGGAAAAAGACAGGAGGATGTTAGTCATGCATGTGCCCCTCGTGATGTCTGCATCATGGGGGGGGGGGGACAGTCATACCTGACACCCATGTCACTCACCAACCAGCCAGCTGTCCCCATACACGTTCTCTTCAAATTGTCTTGGGATGTCGCTTTGCCGGTAGATAAAGCTGTCATGGGTGGCCCCGGGGTGTTTAGCACAGACGTGCCATATGAGGCCTTGAGCATCGGTTATTACTTGTACATTAATGGAATGCCAATTCTTCCTGTTACGTTACATATGCTCAGCGTCACGGGGGGGCTGGAGTGCCACATGAGAACAATCAATGGCCCCCACAGTGCGTGGAAATCTGGCTATTTTATAGAAATCGGTTCTTGCCTTTGCCTGCTGGACCTCCTGGGTGGGTCTCACAATGTGGTGGGACATCCGTCTCAGGATAGCGGGTACAACTTGGTGCACGCACCTACTCATTGTGGATTGGGACATCCCAGCCAAATTTCCACTGGTTCTTTGAAATGATCCACTGGCTAAAAAATGCAGGGTTGCCATGACCTTGAGCAGTGGCGGCACTGCTTGTGATCGATGTGTTGGGCTGGTGAGGTCATCCTGCAGGGATCGTACTATTTCCATGATGGCATCAGTGTCAAATCTCAACAAGCGAAACACCTCCGATTCAACCATGCCAAAGAGGTCCATGCGATCTCGGGGTACCCTCTCCTGTGCCCTCCTCCTCCTCCTGCGTGCTTGTAGACGCCGTAGTACTATGACCACGGCTGCCCCTGACATGTTGGCACACAGATGTGTTGTCCTGCAAGTGTTGTTGCTCAGCTCCTCTGTCACGCTGCTGCTGTTGCTGCTCTCCAGCTGACCTGTGCAAGTCCGTTGCAAAGTTACCCCTGCTTTTATGAAGGGTAACTTTAGATCGGGCTAGCAGCTTACGCGCACCGAGCGTAGCCTACGACGGACAATCGTACGCATGTGAATCGGCATTTCTCCCTCATTTGCATAATTGAATAGCTAATCAATGGGAACGAAGAATACGCCTAGCCTAAATATGCGCCTAAGTTTCGCCGGCGGAGGACAGTTGCGTTGGACGGGTGAAGCCTAAGTTCACGTGTATGTGCTTCTGTGGGTACCGCGCATCGATACGACGGCGCACATCTACACTTACGCCGCGTATCTCGAGATACACCGGAGTATCTCTTTGTGAATCTGGCCCGACGTTTTTTTTTCATGACGAAAAACGATCGTGTGTACGCGGCATGACCGTGAACTATGCCCCAGAAAACCATATAACCTACTTGCCATGCGTTTCTGACACCAAAAAAAAAATGCATGTGGTGTGAACTGGTCCATAATGCACGTTTAGGAAACGTGAAATGTGAATGGGGCCTAAGCAAATGCAGACAAGCATTAGAAAATTCTAATTCCGCACAATCAAGATCACCGGGAAAAAAAAAAAAAAAACAGTTATGGGTGAACACTTATGGTTTCAACTGTTCACTGAACACATTTTGTTGACTGAACTGCCAGGTTCAGAACAATTGTTTCCGTTTAAAAGGAAAAAAAAAACTCCCTTAGAGCAACCTAATATTTTTGCCTGGTGGCCAGCCCATGGATTCTCCCAGGTCCGACATTTTCTCGGAACTCACACCTTCCCCTCATGGCCTTCAATCCAAGAGGCTCATGAAGCTCCCTCAGTGGAAGCTCCCTCCGCTATGTTCAACGTCACCACTGGATCTCCCCTCAGACGCAATGATATCTTACCCTACCAAAAAACAGCCTTTGAGCAAACGGGTCTACACTCTCTAGGATCTCCGGGTACTATATCCTTGACACAAGCGAGACCCCAACCTCCTTAACTGAGAGCGTAATTTATCCCACATTGATCTAGCGGATTGGAGCAAAGCCTGGTCCAATACCGTGAAATGCTCCTTTAACACGGTTACCCTAGAGGCAGCCTATAAGGTACTCTTCCGTTGGTATTGGGTTCCATCCCGTATCGTCAAACCCATCCTGCAGTGATAGATGTTTCAGGGGTTGTGGTCAGCACAGAGATGAACTTCATATCTGGTGGTCCTGCCTCCGCCTGGTGGGATTCTTGTCTAGGGTATTTGGTCTGTCTTCTCTCTTCCATATATCCCCCCGCAAAGATGCCAAATTGGCCTAACTTCACTGCATGATCCCAGGCCTTCCCCCCTGCCCCATCAGCAGAAGTAGGCCACCTATTTGTTTATCACTGCAAAGCATACAATAGCAAGGGCCTGGAAGAAGCCGGCTGTCTCGTTTACGGAGGTGAAGAGCATCCCAACAACTCTCATGATTAATGAGAAGATGTCTAGTATACTCCATGAAGCCCACGCCAAGTTCCTCAAGGTTAGGGGCCGTGGTGGTCCTACGCTCTTTCCCACTTTGCATCCGACTAGCCTAGGACTCATTGACCTCCTCTACCCTCCCGACCTGGGGGGTCTCTCTCTCGTTATGTTTTTCTTTGCGTGTCCCCGATTTTGGCTTTACTTTCCACATTTTAGTGGTCTACCCCAGGCCCTACCCTCTGAGCAATAATGCTCAGTTACCCCATGTTGACCCCCGGCCGAGGCCAGAGGGCTGTTGATGTTTGATAATTCTCACTATTAAATATGTTTTTAATGTGCACTATTCAGCTGTGCCATGTCATGTTTATTGTTTATAGCCCCTGCGTGGGATTATTGCAGTTGTTCTCACTTCTCAAAATCGTAATAAAAAATAAATAAAAAAAGATTGTACCAGAAAAGAAAAAACTCCATTTATTACTCCAGTTTATCAGAAGATGATTGATCGATAAACTATACAAAAAAACAAACACACACACACACACACACACACACACACACACACAATTCTGCAACAATGAAGGTGCTTTGCAGCCTCAGCAGCTCCCACCAATTCCCCATTAAATAATACATGAAATTGCGTCTGTACTACTCTTCATCTTACATAAGATTAATGAGTACACTTCTAAGAACACATCGCTCATTTTTATGGCTTGAAAACATTGCACACTACGGCAATCCATCCATGCAGGGGCTTATCGTCACAAAGCTGTTTGGCATGCAAGAATAAAATCATCGACTGGATGTAAAAATACACTGTCATAGGAATTATGAAAACAGGCAGATTAACTAGCAATGAACATCTGTTTAAAATGCCTCAGTCATTATCCTATGGACGTAGGACAAGCTGGATTCATAAACCTTGATCCATCAGGGAAAGAGGTTTTCCCAACCAGGTCCAGAAAATCCACTGATCAGCCTGCTGGTGTGCACACGGCCTTACACTGCCACCGAATAACCTGCCATCTATCACTCCATCACTCTCTTACTTTTATTTGTATGTGAACTGCTTTTCTTCTCATACAAGTCAAATGTGTTTATAAGAGCAACTCAATACAGCCTGCCTGATACAACTCAGAAGCGAATCAAAACTCAAATCAAAAAAGCCATTTTCTCCCAAAAGAAGACTACATTTGTATTTGCTTTTATCCCTATAATGCTTGTTGGGTAAGAAGTAGACCGGTAATGGAGGAAGTTGCAGAACTGTAATGCCCTGTACACACGAGCGGAATTTTCGGCGAAAAAAAAAATGGATGTTTTTTCAGACGGAATTCCGCTCAAGCTTGGCTTGCATATACATGGTCACACAAAAGTTCTCGGAACTTTCGAGCATTAAGAACGCGGTGACGTACAACACTGCGAAGAGGCGAGAAAAAGAAGTTCAATGCTTCCGAGCATGCGTCAAATTGTTTGAGCATGCGTGTGCTTTTCCCCAGTCGGAATTCCGTACAGACGAACGTTTTTTTCAATAGGAATTTTTTCCATCAGAAAAACTGAGAACCTGCTCGCTATCCAAGTCCGTCGGAAATTCTGACGGAAGAATTCCGATGGGGCATACACACGGTCGAAATATCCGATGAAAAACTCCCATCTGACTTTTTCCATTGTGTACGTGGCATAATAGTGAGTCGCCTAACAGCATTGCCTAGGGCAGGGGACTATGTTGGAAGTTATGCTCAGTTACCTCTACAGTTAGACTCATGGGGCCAGATTCAGATACCTCCGCGTATCTGTCCGGCGTTATGTATCTCCGATACGTTACGCCGCTCTAACTTTGGGCGCGAGTTCTTTATTCAGAAAGAACTTGTGCCCTTAGTTACGACGGCGTAACGTATGTGTTGCGGTGTAAGGCCGCGTAATTCAAATGGGGGTGTAGGGGGCGTGTTTTATTTAAATTATGCTTGACCCCGCGTATTTGACGTTTTTTAACGGTGCATGCGCCGTTCTTGAAAACATCCCAGTCCGCATGCTCAAAAATCCGCCGCAAAACGTCATTGCTTTTGACGTGAACGTAAATTACGTCCATCCGTATTCGCGAACGACTTACTTAAAAAATTCAAAAAACTTGGCGCGGGAACGACGGCCATACTTAACATTAGCTACCCCTCATATAGCAGGGGTAACTATACGCCGGAAAAAGCCGAACGCAAACGACGTAAAAAAAAAGCACTGGGCGGGCGTTCGTTTCTGAATCGGCGTATCTCCTCATTTGCATATTCCTCGCGTAATAATACGGAAGCGCCACCGAGCGGCCGGCCTGGAATTGCAACCTAAGATCCGAAGGTGTAAGTCACTTACACCTGTCGGATCTTAGGGATATCTATGCATAACCTGATTCTATGAATCAGGCGTATAGATACGACCGTCGGAACTCAGAGATACGACGGCGTATCAGGAGATACGCCGTTGTATCTCTTTCTGAATCCGGCCCATGGAGTGCAGCCTTGTTTTTCTATTTCCCCAAGTTGGATGAGCTCTTATGCCGCGTGCACACGATCGGAATCTCCGACAAGAAAAGTTCGATCTGAGCTATTGGCCGTAAATTCCAACCGCAATGTACCGCAATGTACGCCCCCAGCAAAAAATTTGAGTGCTGGTTCTCAAATTTTTCGACGGGAAAAGTTCTTGACGGAAATTGTGATCGTCTGTATGCAATTCTGACGCACAAAAATCCTACGCATGCTCAGAATCATTGAACTTAAATTTTTCTTGGCTAGTGTTGTACATCACCATGTTTTTGATGGTCGAAATTTTCGACCACATTTGTGTGACCATGTGCATGCAACACAAGTTTGAGCCAATATTCTGTCAGAAAAAAATCCACGGTTTTCTTGTCCGATATTCCGATCGTGTGTATTAGGCTGTATTCACACATCTATGCATTTTTAGTGCTTCTTACATTTTGCACTACAGAACGTGTTCGATGTTAAATAGACTGTAGTGCAAATCTGCAAAAAGCACACAAAATGCATAAGTGTGAAACAGGCCTCCCTATCACACGAGAGGTCCAATTTGATCTGCCGGTCTGTTTCTGAGGTGGACCCTCCATTCTCCTCTATGGAGCAACGAATGTAAACAGACACTATTAAAAAAAAAAAAAAAAAACGGAAGGAGATTGTCTGCATTTGCTTAGGCCCCATTCACATTTCCTAAACTTATATTATGGTCCAGTTCACACCACATGCAGTCCAGTGTGTTTTTTTTTTTTCCGGTGTCAAAAATGCATGGAAAGTAGGTTATATGGTTTTTGGTGGCATAGTTCACACCAGCGTACACAAAGTCGCACGACAAGTCACATAACATTGATTTCAATGGCACCCTTTCCCATCTATGAGACTGAAAATCAGCGACTTTGAAAAGGTACCTGCACTACTTTGATGCAACTTTTGATGAGACTTTGATCCAGAGGGCCAGATCCACATACATTTACACTTGCGCCGCGTATCAGAGATACGCTACGCCGCCGTACCTTACCTGGCGTACTTTCAAATCCACAAAGATTTTGTGCCGTAAGTTACGGCGGCGTAGTGTATTTCTGGCGGCGGAATTCAAATCGGCGATTTAAATGAAGCGCGTCCCCGCGCCAAATGAACTGCGCATGCGTCGTCCAGAAATTTCCCGCCGTGCTTTGCGCGAAATGACGTCACAACAACGGACGACTTACGCAAAAAAATAAAAATGTCAAATTTCGACGCAGGAAAGACGGCCATACTTAACATGGCAAGTCTATCTATACGCCGCAAAATACCAGCTTTAACTATACGCCGGAAAAAGCCGACTGCAGACGACGTTAGAAAATGCGACGGCCGCGCGTACGTTCGTGGATCGTCGCTAATTTGCATACCTGACGCAAAAAACTACGCAAACTCCACCCAGCGGGCGCCAAAGTATTGCACCTACGATCCGAAGGCGTAAGAAACCTTGAGGATTCAAAGTAAAGATACGACGCGGGAAATTTGAAAGTACGCCGGCGTATCAGTGGATACGCCGGCGTACTTGCTCTGTGGATCTGGCCCAGAGAGTGTAAAGTTGGATCAAAGCGTTTTTTTAAGTTGCATTAAAGTCACACTCCAAAGTCACTCCAAAGTCGCACTCTAGCCTTAGGCTACGTTTCCACTAGTGCGACTCCAAAGCTGTGCCGATTTAGAATGCGACCGAGTGCCCATCAGTGCCATGCAGAAACAACCACGTGGTTCTATGCTGTAGAAAATCTGCAGCATGTTGCATTGTAATTTTACAGTTTCTAACAAACATAACATACTTCCAAAGCCTGGAGGAGATCATGTTCTGTGAAGGATAGGAGGGGGGATGGGGGCGGGGCAGGGCAGGTCTAGGCGTGTCTAAGAATGACCGACACCCTTTTCAGGAAGTGAAAGACAGCTTAGCAAATTCAGATAAAGGGAGATGGGGTTGTCGGTGCAGAACAGGAAGAAGCCGATTGTTTAGCTTAGAAGTCTTATCGAAGCCAGACAATCAGCTAGCCAGAAAATCAATATAAAAAGATAACTATATTTAACATACTATTAATAGAAAAAAAAAAATTATATAATTTTGACTGGACTTCCACTTTAATTTTCATTTTATTCTATAGGGCCTCTGCTAAAACAATTTATATAATGTTTTGGGGTTCCAAGTAATTTTCTAGAAAAAAATAAAATGTAGTATTTTTACATGTAGGAAAGAAATGTCAGAATTGGCCTGGTAAGGAAGTGGTTAATGTCACGATTTCATTTTTTTTCATGGAATAAAAATAAAACGTCTGTTTGCTTGTCGGTCACTGGCTGCACAAAATGGTCTTCTGCAAACCCTATAATTGAATTATTGGGTTTATGCCACGGCTGGAGCAAAGAATTTGAAACCTCAATCTTAAGAACAAGGCGAAGAAATAAAATCACGTAACACGATATAGGATTGTAGGAAAGCCTCAAAACCAGCCTGCTGAATAACATAACATGATATTATTATAGGAGTCCAAACTGTATGGGAAATGTAAAACGGATCCTTTATAAACCAGCCACATGGAATAAAATAATCACTAGTTGGAAACCAACTTTGGTAAATATGTATTGTCATTGTGAGTCAGTACTTTGAAAGGGAAGGAGGAGATCTGCAGGCCACCAAGTCCCTGCAGGCCACTCTCAAATTAAAGACGGTGAATCTTCGGTGAAAAAAAAAAGGTTGATTTAGCAAATACAATAGGTTATAAAAAAAAAAACTCAAGTCTTTTGTATGTGGAGCAAGATCATTTGACCAATGCCATACTCCATGCCAATGTAGAGGATCATGAGGGACTACGGTCAGGAGAGGGTTCAAGCATGCTTACCAATTTGCTGGCTCTGCTTAATCAGTCCCACAAGACCTTCTGGTTGTCATGAAAATGAGAAGCCAAAATAAAAAAATAAAAAAATAAAAAAAAAGTAGCAGTGACCCATATGCACCGTATATACTCGAGTATAAGCCGACTGGAGTATAAGCCGAGGTACTTAATTTTACCCCCCAAAAAAACTGGGAAAACGTATTGACTCGAGTATAAGCCTAGGGTGAGAATGCAGCAGCCACTGTAAGCAAAAAAGAGGGTCAACAATGCCCATTTGCACGCCTCACGGTTCCCGAGTCAGTGTACCTGAAATTTTTACAGGCAGCAGTTCATTCATTCATTGTTTAAAAGTCGCGGTCTCCTCCTGGTCCCGTTCCGTGATAGGCATTTCCCATCAGCCTATCACCAACGCCTTCTCATCCTCGGACTCGGTTTCCTAGCAGACACCATGTTCAGTGTTCCGCCTATCACGGACGTTCTCTTGTCCGAGGATGAAAAGACGTCCGTGATAGGCGGAACACTAAACCCAGTGTCTGCTGGGAAATGCCCATCATGGAAGGGGCCAGGGGGAAGACGCGACTTTTAAACAATGGACGCTCGCGGCCCTTCAGGTACACCGACTCGGGTATAACCCGCGGGGAGTATTTTCAGCCCTAAAAAAAAAAAAGAAGAAGTCTGAAAAACTTGACTTATACTCGAGTATATACGCAAGTCTTAATTTTGAAAAAGATGGGGAAAGATCGAATGCCATGTACACACAATCGGAAATTCCAACAATTGCATTTTTTTCCTGACTGAATTTTGGCTCAAACTTGTGTTGCATACACACGGTCACACAAAATTCCGTCCACCAAGAACGAGCCGAGATAAAAATAAATAGGTCGGAATTGCATACAGACGATGGGAATTTCCGACAAGATATTTTCCCGTTGGAAAATTTGAGAACCAGCTCTCAAATTTTTGTTGTCGTAAAGTCCGATGGAGCCTACACGCAGTCGGAATTCTTTACCAAAAGCTCACATCAAACTTTTGTCGAAAATTCCGACCGTGTGTACGCGGCATTAGGCCTGATTCACACCTATGCATTTTTAGTTCTTTTTGCATTTTGCAGATTTGCACTATAGTCCATTTAACATGGTTTCCTATGGAACACGTTCTGTAGTGCAAATCTGCAAAATGCAAAAAGCACTAAAAATGCCATAGGTGTGAAACAGTCCTTACAGTCTGCAGTTTGAGTGCAAAAGCTTTTGAATTTGTCTACAAGTTAACCTGGATGATAAAATATCAGTACTGTAGTAGAAATAGGAGGTTTCCACACTTCCTAACACTTCCTAACACTTCCTAACAGAACATTTAGTTACCAAAGACTGACCAAGAATGAAACATTGAAATATCACTACAAGGACACTGAAGACACTTTATGACCATGAGGGTTTGATATTTTGTGCCGGATGCAAAAGCAACTGTAGAATTTTTCAAAAACATTCCTTGAACACTTCAAAAGATGGGCACTCAACAAAATGCCAATTTATTATCACAATAAGAAAGCATGCTTTGGATAAAGAAATGAGGGGCCCAGCTATAATCAGCACATAATAATTAAAATGTAATCCTGCATGCGTTAAATTAAAAAGAAAAAAAAGAAAAAAAAAAAAAAGAAAAGAAGCAGCTCCTGCTGCCATACTCATCTCTGGTGCTGTCCACAGTATAGTAACCACCATAATCCAGCACTGGTCCTGCTAGACATCACTCAACCATTTACAGACCAGAGCTGGACTTGCTATGATCCCCGGGCCCCTTGGTAATACATAATCCAGCCACCCTGCACTTACAGGACAACAAATCAGGGAACATCAATCAGTAACTACTTCCCACCTGTAGGACGTCCTTGGGTTGAAGTGGATTACGGGAATGATGCCGGCACTAAACAGGCCCCATCCCTTTATGGAATTTTTCAGCCGGCTGTTTCGAGCAGAAGTGATTTGAGTAAATAGCCACTCGATGACAGAACAGAGAGAAGTACCATTGTTCCACCCTCTCTGTAACCCTGGAGTGTGTCGAGTATGTTGTCAATTCCTGTACAGCCGCTTTGTTTACCAGGCCATTAGCAGCCAGGAAAGCAGCTGATCAGACCGATCTGTGCCTGATCAGATGCATTGGAGGCTAGAGGAGAGATTTGAGGTCTAAGGCTGGGTTCACACTACTACACTACTTTCATCCTACTTTGCTCTGTGTTCAATGTTTCCCTATGAGAGCGTCTTGTAGCGTCCTACACAAGTCGGTCCGACTTTGAAAATGCTCCCTGTACTACTTTTGGTCCTACATTGATCCTACTTCAGGCCCATTGAATATCATTGAAGTCGGACCAAAGTAGTATCCTGTTCATGAAAGTAGGATGGATGTAGGACCAATGTAGGATCAGTGTAGGACCAATGTAGCAGAGCAAAGTAGGATGAAAGTAGTGTAGTAGTGTGAACCCAGCCTAATAGATCTCTCCATAAAGGAGAACCTGTCGTGGCCCATGATGTCACAAGGAATGTTGTTCATCCCTTGAAAGGGCAATAAAGTCAATACCAAAAAAAAAAGGAAATTAAAAAGCACCCTCGTTCCCCCCCCCACTTATACGCAAAGGTTTCTCCCACACGCATATGTGAATGAATGTTGATCGCACCACACATGTGAGGTATTGTCGCGAACATCAGAGTGAGAGCAATAATTCTAGCACCAGACCGCCTGTGTAACTCTAAACTGGTAACCTGTAAAAAGTGTTTAAAATGGCATTCCACCCAAAAGTGAAACCTCCGCTTATCTGCTTCCTCCCCCTCCTCCTGTACCACATAGAGAACAGGTATCTGTTTTTGACAGGTAGGTAGCCTTCCCCACTTCGAGGAGATTCCTTCTCCTCCTCTCTTTGCCACCAAACCAGTTAGAAAGCGCAGTACGCTTTGTGCATGCGCAGTAGGGAACCAGCCGTGAAGCTGAAAGGCTTTAATGCCGGTTTCCCTCATCATAAATGGTGAAGTATTTATTTTGCTCAACATAACACTGTCATTTGATAATGCGACATGTTCTATTAACTCATGCGAAGTGTGAATTTTAATGATAGATCAGTTTTAAATAGAGTTTCTATGCACTAGAAAAAACGCAGGAAATTAATTACTGCAAAAAAAAGTAAAAAAATTCAGGAGCCAGCATTCAAGAGGAATGAGCTGGTTGAGAAAAAAAAATGGATGGTTACTGGACAGAAGAAGCAGTTCTTATATGACAGACTTATAGGGAATAACTAGAGACATGAACAAATACCACCCCCAAGTGGGTGGACACAAGTTCTGAGGATACTCAGAACTTGTGTCCAGAGTAGACTTTAGAGGCAAAAAGGTGTACTTAGAGGAACTACCGTATTTATCGGCGTATACCGCGCACTTTTTTGCCCTGAAAATCAGGGCAAAAATCGTGGGTGCGCGATATACGCCGATATACGCTTTCCCGCGCCGAGTTTGAACACTGCGCCGGCATATACCGAGCGCAGTACACTCGTGTATAGTTGGGCAGGCTCGGCTCCTCTCTCGCTCACATCCTGGACGTGAGCGCGAGAGTAGCCGAGCCTGCCTGACTATACACAAGTGTACTGCGCTCGGTTTATGCCGGCGCAGCTTTCAAACTCAGCGCGGGAAAGTGGGGATCAAGCGGGGAGGACACCGCAGAAGGACGCTGGACCCGACGAAGAGGACACCCGAAGCCGCAGACGGACACCGGACCTGACGAAGAGGACACCCGAAGCCGCAGACGGACGCGACGAAGAGGACACCCGAAGCCGCAGATGGACCCGACGAGGCCGCCGATGGACGCCGCGCAAGACACCAAAACCAAGTACTAAAATGTTTTTTTTTACAGGAATTGCAGGGTCCAGTTTAGGGGTGCGCGCTATACGCCGGAGTGCACAATACCCCGATAAATACGGTACTTAGTGCACATTTCAGCACTGCATTTCTTGTTACACACAAACTATGGATTTTCGTTATTTTTTTATTTTTATTTTTTTAAAGAAAAATTATAAAAAAAAAAAAAAAAAAAAAATTTGAAGCAACAAGCATTAGCCCTGAATTTGACTTGATTTTCTGCCTCATTAAACTGCTGCTCCTCCTTCACTGTCCAATCACAAGAGAGAAAAGTCTGGCTGTGGACTGAATGCAAAGTAATATAATGCATTATGTGCATCTAAACTGTGGGGTTGATTTACTAAAAGCAAATAGACTGCGCACTTTAGAAAGTGCAGCGGCCCTCTGCACGTGCAGTTATTCCAGAGCTTAGTAAAATGAGCAGAAACTTCTCTACTTCTATCATCCAATCATGAGCAAGCAAAAATTCTATTTTTTTTTCCTTGGACCTGATTGGGTACCCTTTTCAAAGTGAAGCTTTACCTCATTTACCAATCTTTGGAGCAACTGCTCAGCGATGTTGGCACCCCAGACGATGTTTCCATTGGCTCTCGAGTGCTGCCCCATTCATGGCAAGGGAAACCGGCAGTGAAAACTTTCAGGTTCACAGCCGGTTCCCTACTGCGCATGCGAAAAGCGCCTGTGCTCTCTTACTGGCCCGGCAGCAGTGGAAAGAGGAGGGCAGAGCAGGAGGCCAAACTTCTGACCAGGTACCGAGATGGCAAGGTCCGATGGAATTGGGGACAGCGTACCTGTCAAAACAGGTAACCACTCCCCCTACCCACGAAAGGTGACAAATGTGGCCCCCGGAGAAAGGGGGGGGGGATAATCAGTTAAGTGGAAGTTCCGCTTTTGGGTGGTACTCTGCTTTAAGGCCAAACAGCTATTGATGTCAATTACAGGTCTGTGGATATGAGAAGAGAGCTTCACGCCTATACCAGGCCAGGCTAAATGTAAAAGCTGGAGTCTATTCTGAGAACTGAGAGAAAAATGTTCGACACACTTTTGCATTTTAAGCCTCCAAAACCACTGTTTACAGTCATACAAATCATTGTACTAAGAACGCCAAGAGCTTCAGCTAGGAGTGGTATTGTCTGCATTTTCACATCCTGTTTATCTAGCCGGGTCCTTTCAGAGCTCACCTCAAATGGTTTGCTCAAGCAAAACACACACAAAAACAAAGACATTGTTTCTGATGAAATGTGAGTACAACCACACCAAGTACAAATGACCTGAAAAGCCCGACCAATACAGTGATACAAAATATCATCTTTCCAGTCTTCCCGAATCAATAAGGCCCCTTTTACACGGGCCGGATCAGGTTTTCTCAGCAGGGGATCCCCTGCTGAGCTGAGAGGAGAAGAGAAGGCGGATGACAGGTCAGTGTCCGCTCTGCTTATGAAAAGCAGACGCAACCTGCTCTGCTCTATGGGCAGAATGTAAATGGAACAGCTAAAAATTTACACCCAAGTGCCCTCCGATCTGGTCAGGCGGAGGGGAACAGATCCCCTTCCATTTGTTTTTGCTGGATCAGATTGGGAGGTAGACGGGTGTATAAATGGACACAAGTCAGTGTAAATCCACCACTCCATAGAAAAGAATGAAGGGTCCAATCGTGCCTGCCTGTAAAAATGGACAGGCGGACCTGATTAGACGGCACATGTAAAAGGAGCCCAACTTTTCAGAAACACTCTGGGCCATGTTACCTAATAGACTTCTATTGTGAAGACTATTAATGTGAACGTTTAGTCAAATCCTAACCAAGTCTAAACTTACTCCCACCTTAAGCCTATTATATCTAACCCTGTATGCCTATACTTACATATTCTGGGGTCGCTCCGGTCCAGTGGTGGCTTCTGTGTAGAGAAGAGATCGCCGACAACAGCTGCAGAGCCTGGGAGATGTCACCCAGACTGAAGCCACCACCGACAACTGATTTTGTGACCTGACCAGAGCGGCTTCCGATTAGGTAAGTAGACAGACCTTTTCTTTACAGGGTTAGACAGGGGGTGGGAGTAGGTGTAGCCTTAGTTAGGATTTGACTAAACTTCCACTTGAAAACCAAGCCTCTATAATACATTGCAAAATAGCCTCTAAAAAAAATATGTGAATAATATGTCATAGATTCATAGTACCATCATCCAAAAAGAGGGGGACCTTCTGTGGTGGCGCCTACTGTCCCGCTTTTGGCAAAGGCCATAGGTAAGCAGCTCTGCTCTATATTCCTCCCCCACCCCCATGTGTATGTATGTATGTATGTATGTATGTATGTATGTATGTATGTATGTATGTATGTATGTATGTATATATATATACACACACACACACACACACACACACACATATACATACACACACCTTAATGCATTCTATGAAAAAACATCTGACAATACCGTCCCCCCCCAGCCCCCCCATTTTACTTACCTGAACCCTGGAAGTACTGTGCTCGCCCCCAACATAGTCTTCGCCGCTCAGCCTGGCCGTCAATTGGTTACAGTGGATGGATTGAAAGCAGTGCAGCCATTGGCTCACGCTGCTGTCAATCACATCCAATGACGTAGCGCGCCGGGGGCGGGGCCAAGTGATACAGTGAGCGGCTATGGCCGCCGGCTGTATTACGGGTGCGCGCCTGCAAGAACTCAACACCATGAAAGTTTGCTCGCATGAAGGTGTTGAGTCTTTGCGGGGGGAGGGAGCCAAGACAGCCGACGAGGGACCCCAGAAGACCAGGTTCGGGGCCACTCTGTGCAAAACAAGCTGCACAGTGGAGGTAAGTATAACATGTTTGTTATTTAAAAAAAAAAAAAAAAAAAAAAAAAAAAAATGATATCTTTAGTGATCCTTTAATACATTTTATAGTTTTCTGATTAAATTGTCAATCAAATTACAGATATTCTCCTGACAAAGCTGCAATAAAACTGCGAAACTAGTTGATATGCCTTTCGTGACCCATAATCCCATTGTGATTCTCCCCTTCTGTGGAGCTTTATACTGGTGATGTGTATGGATTGCCACTATGCTTTTAATCTGTATATGATTTTGTGTTTCTATCGATTTATATTTTTCTTTATACGTGTTCCTACACTTGATTCTACTTTTCAAATCTGTACCATAATAGTCTAGTTGCCCCCTTTCTTCAGAAATTTGGTTTGGGGACCAAATTATTTCGATCTCTATAATACATAATAGTAACAAACAGGCCAAGTTTGCCAGGATCTGCATCCAGCGCCTGCCAGACGTCAGGTGGATCCACATTGCTTTAAAACACTGCAGGTGAGTGAAGAGGTGGCATGATGAGTGAAGCAATAAGGTAATCCAGATATAACGGATACTTGGAAGAGTGTCAAAACATCTTCAACTTGGAGAACAAGCCCAGTATAATGCAACAAAGTTCTGCTAGCTGTACCATGACTTCGATAAATAGTCAGCAGTTCGTATTCAGGATTTTTTGTGCAACCAGTTTGTCCAGTTTTTAGTAACCTGGATGAAGCTGATCGCTCCTTCCAAACATATGCCTGTGTACTATACTCATGTTTACAATAACACCGGTGTAGTGTCACATTCCGCTCCCTATCACAGAATGCTCCGGAAGTGACGTTTTGTCGCCGCCATCTTGCTACACCGCACACTCCTGCACAGCAATGATAGAGTGAGAAGTGGGCAAGCGGACATCTTGTTACACCCACCGGAGTTTTGGATTTCGGTTATTTTCAACACAAAATGGAGCTTATATGCTCAAATACAATATTTGGAAATCCGACGGACTGTTTACATGTTAAATTTTAAAAGCAGCAGCAAACCTGCTGACCTTACTTGGTTGCTAATGTGACAGAACACCTCTGATTTTCACATTTAACATGTAAACAGTCCGTCAGATTTCCAAACACTATTTAACCTCTTCCATACAGGGCTGTTATACACACATCCATACCAGGCCTATTCTGGCACTTCTCTCCTACATGTACAAATCATAATTTTTTTGCTAGAAAATTACGCAGAACCCCCAAACATTATATATGTTTTTTTTTAGCAGACACCCTAGGGAATAAAACGACGGTCATTGAAACATTTTATCTTGCACAGTATTTACGCAATAATTTTTCAAACGCCTTTTTTTTGGAAAAAAATTGTTTCATGAATTAAAAAAATAAAACAGTAAAGTTAGCCCAATTTTTTTGTAAAATATGAAAGATGTTACACCGAGTAAATAGATACCTAACATGTCACACTTTAAAATTGCGCACACTCATGGAATGGCGCCAAACTTCGGTACTTAAAAATCTCCATAGGCAACGCTTTGAAATTCTTTTACAGGTTACCAGTTTAGATTTACAGTGTTGCTGGCACTCTAATGCACGCGGCGATACCTCACATATGTGGTTTAAACGGCGTTTACATATGTCGGCGGGACTTGCGTGTGCGTTCGCTTCTGCGCGCGAGCTACTGGGGACAGGGGCGTTATGTAAAAAAAAAAAAAAAAAATATGTAAAAAAAAAAAAAAAAAACTTTTTTTTTTTTTTTTTTTTTTACACTTTTTTTTTTTTATCACTTTTATTCCTATTACAAGGAATGTAAACATCCCTTGTAATAGGAATGTGTGTGACAGGTCCTCTTTATGGAGAGATGTGGGGTCAATAAGACCCCACATCTCTCCTCCAGGCCTGAAAGCATGAAATCGGTAAAAAAAATTCACCGATCTCATGCTTACTTTTGCTCAGCAGCCGCAATTGCGGCTTTGTTTACTTACGGGGACCCGGGCGTGACGTCATCACATCGCGCCCGGGTCCTCCGACGGTCATAGAGATGACTGGTGACCATCTGGTCACCAGTCATCTCTATGCTTCCTGCCAGCGCCGGACGATTCGTTCTCCGGGCCCCCGATGGCACGGGAGAGCCCGGAGAAGCACCGGATGGCGGCGGGAGGGGGGGGGGTGTCCCCTCCCGCCGCCTGTAAGAACGATCTAGCGGCGGATCGCCGCTATGATCGTTCTTACGTTGTGCAGAATCGCCGGCACAAGAGAAGGATATCTGAATGATGCCTCTAGCTGCAGGCATCATTCAGATATCCACCCGCAAAGCCCAGGACGTCATATGACGTCCACCCGGATCGTTAGAGGTCTGTTGTGGACGTCATTTTACAATGGGCTGGGCGGGAAGTGGTTAAACATATAAGCTCCGTTTTGTGTTGAAAATAACTGTGAAATCCAAAACTCCGGTGGGTGTAACATGTCCGCTTGCCCCCTTCACACTCAATCATTACTGTGCAATGGTGTGGGGTGTAGCAAGAGGGGTGGAACGTCACTTCCGGAGCAATCTATGATGGGGAGCGGAATGTGACAAGACACCGGCATAAACCAGTGCATAGAAATTGATGTCCATGGGAGGACACCACAATTTAAAGCGATACTAAAAGCTGTAAAAAAATAAATAAAATGTGTTTAAACTAAAGAGGATTTACTTGTCTACTCTGTGCAATGATATTGCACAGAAAGGTCCCTAACCTCCTATTCTGGCAGTTCCCCTTGGGGCTGGCAGCTTATTCTTCCTTTGGGTGAACCTTAGTAAGTTGGGAGCGAAGGAGGCACCTGTGCATGCACGCTCCTGAGTTGGGCTGTGTGCATCCATTGACACACAGCACCGTAAGCCAGGCACCCGTCCCATCCTCACCAGGGGTAGGCAACTGTAAAGTATAACTAAAAGGGCAAAACTTTTTTGTTTAGTTTTGGATATAGTGCAATGGGATTAGAAAGCTTGTCAGTTTTTATTGCCGTGTCCCTGTTAGGGCCCTTTCACATGCTGACACTCGCCTCTCATAGGGATCAATGTATGAAAAAGCGTACATACGGTCCACAGGTTTGAAAGGGGTGTTAGGGAGACTCACCCTTTTTGTCCTGTTTACTGTCATCAATGAAAGTAAAAGAAAATCCCAAATTTTAGGTTGTTCTCAGAAAAATAAAAAGAAGGAAAATCTTCCAATGCATAGACTAGTTCTGGTGACCTGGGGTCCCCAAGGAAGTTCCTTATTATGCACTTCCTGTTTGGCTATAGGACAGGATGTGAAGGGAAATCACTGCAATAGAACACAGATGGTGAAAAAAAGAAAAAAAAATATCTCACAGTGGTCATTACCCTCCTTTGATCTATCCATAATTAGAGGAAAAGTTTTGCTTATAGTCCTACTTTAAAAGAGGTGGAGATTCGCTCCCAAAAATGTAAGGAAGTTTTTATTGCCCAATAACTTGATCTTTGCCCAATGTCAAAAGAGGAAAAAAAAAAAAAAAAGGCAGCAATCAAAATGTGTCGGCTCCAAACACAAAAGAAACAATTCTATCCATCACACTTTACATTGGTCTGCGATCTGTTGAGAGCACAAAATGAATGGGCCAGATCCACAAAGAACTTACGCCGGCGTATCTATTGATACGCCGCGTAAGTTCTACGATGCACCGTCGTATCTTTGTTTTGTATCCACAGAACAAGATACGACTGAATGTGGGCTCGATCTGACTGACGTACGTCTTAGTACGCCGTCGGATCTTAAGTGCATATTTACGCTGGCCGCTAGGTGGCGCTTCCATTGATTTCCGCGTAGAGTATGCAAATTAGCTAGATACGCCGATCCTCAAACGTACGTCCGCCGCATTTTTTTACGTCATTTACATAAGGCTTTTTTCGGCATAACGTTACCCCTGGGTCTATGAGGCGTACGCAATGTTAAGTATGGACGTCGGGACAGCGTCGAATTTTCCGTTGTTTGCGTAAAACGTTCGCGGATAGGGCTTTGTGTAAATAACGTTCACGTTGAAAGCATTGACTATTTGCGACGTGATTTTGAGCATGCGCACTGGGATACCCCCACGGACGGCGCATGCGCCGTTCAAAAAAAATTGTCATTTACGTGGGGTCAAGATGAATTAACATAAAACACGCCAGCATCTTAGTCGTTTGAATTCTGTGCCCTTACGCCGACACATTTACACTACGCCGCAAATTCTTTATGGATACGGAAACTACGCTCCAAGTTACGGCGGTGTAGTGCATCTGAGATACGCTACGCCTGCCTGGATCTGGCCCAATGTTTCTAGCCAGGTCCATCTATTCTTCCCTTCAATCAGTGCTATAGAGTAGACTGCCTGTGGCTACAAACCAAGCACATCCGAATGAGTCAAATGTTAGGAACTGATTAATGCCGGGTCACTTCCCTTTTCTCAATCCCATGACTGACGCTCAGACAGGAACTTTACACAAGCCATACAAATCCCGAAAAACAATACAAATATTTAGCCGTCAAATGCAGATATTTTCTATGAAAATGCATAAGACTGCCAGGAGGATCTGAAAAAAAACTGTTGGTTTGTTTTCCACTCCTTCATTTCTATTCATTATTATTTTCTATTTTCCTGTTAATATGTAACACTAGTTCACTGAGCAGATTGTCATACCTGGTCCAGCATGTTATCCACAGCAGTGGTCATCAACCTTTCAGACCTCACAGACCACTTAACTCACAATATTGAACCCTGTATTGGTGCCGATACCGAGCAGTACTTGGATAGCATCAGGGGTGATCGGTGCGGCGGTGGGGGGGGGGGGGGGACGAGTTACAAGCACCGATCTCCCTGAATAGCTTTCTTGATAGCCGCTTCTCCTCCTCTCCCTCCCGCAGCCGTCAGGGAAATCAGTGCTTGTAACTGCCCCCACCGCCACACCAATCACCCCCAGCTGTCCCCCTCTGTGCTCCCAGTGTCCTCCTCCGGGTCCTGATCCCTTTTGTCCTCCAGGTCCCCCTGCATCCTTCCGGGCGGAGGATGGAGAGCAGAGGAAGGAGCCGGTAAATCTGTCAGTGATCACTGCGTCTGTCCATTCATCATAACTGCAACATAGTAACCTGTGTTTACAATGCTTCAGTTTATAAAATGGAGAGGAACCTTTGCCTTGCCTCCTGTCCATTCATTTTTAGTGCAGCTGAGGCTACAGAGAAAGGGACTTGGTAATCTGTGTCCTTTGTCCCTTTCGCTCATTCAAAGAGGAGATTGTTTAGACCCCTGATATTTCACCAAAGCAACCACCCCAACAAGGTTGAACACACACACACACACACACACAGAAGAAAGCACTGTAAAAAAAAAAAAAAAAATGTCATGTGCCACTGTCACATGACATAAAAATTAAATGGATAAAAAAAAAAAAAAAAAAAAAAAAAAAGGGGCGAGGGAAAAAAAAAAAAAAAAAAAAATCAGTGCAACTCTACCGCGGTCCACCTACATGAATTTTACATGATTATACATACATACATACATACATACACACACACACACACACACAATGCTCCGACTCTGCATCACATTGCTGCCTTACACAGACTCACTGGATTTTACCTTCTTATCCAGCCATGTTCTTGAGCTCCGTGCTCCCTCCCACAATCTGTGATTAGCGCTGCCATTGGAAGCCCCCTCCTTCACCTCCCACCATCTGCACTACTCCTGGCACCTCCCTCTGTGTTCACAAGAGCCAGAACTACACAGGTATCGGTATCAATGCGTATGGACATGCGCCCCAATGTTGATTTGCGTCAGAACCCCTAAGGACCACAAAAATGTTCTCGTGGACCATAGACCACTGGTTGGCAACCACTGGTCTACAGCTCTGAAAGTAGAGGTAATCATGACATTAAAATTGTTTTTACTTCTAATGAGGACCTATTAACTACCTCAGCCCTGGAAGAATTTACTCCCTTCCTGACCAGAGCATTTTCTGCGATTCGGCACTGCGTCGCTTTAACTGACAATTGTCAATCGTGCGACGTTGCACCCAAACAACTCAACGTCCTTTTTTTCCCCCACAAATGGAGATTTCTTTTGGTGCCATTTGATCACCTCTTGTGGTTTATTTGTTTGCGCTATAATTTAAAAAATAAAAAAAGGGGTGACAATTTTGAAAAAAAAAAGCAATATTTTTGCTAATAAATATCCTCAAAAAAAAAAAAATTATAAGAAAGTCCAGGTGGCTGCCCTCAAATAAAGTACCATCTTTATTGTAATATCAAAACAGCATAAAAAAAAAATAAAGATTTGGTTGCCGTTTTGATATTCATTTAAGTTTTTTTATGCCGTTTTGATATTACAACAAAGATGGTACTTTATTGTAGTGCAGCCATACAGACTTTTTCCTACTGATGAGCCTGACAAGCTTGGCTTTGCACCCAAGAAGGGAGTTGTGTGGAATGTGTCTAAGCAGGCTGAGGTGGAACGACGCTGGTTGTTTGCTTATGTGGATGGGGAAATCAGGTCAGTTGGGTTTTGGATCATTGGCAAAAATGATCCATGTATAGCCAGTGTTACTGTGATGGCTAACTTTGCCCCCCCCCAGGGATGGACTGGCCATTGGGACTACAGGGAGTTTCCCGGTGGGCCGATGGCTCAGTGGGCCGGCTTCAGTGACAGCCGACCGCCGCCCCCTCCGCTCATCTGTCTCTCCCTTCCTGCAGCGCTCATCTGCTCTCCCTGCCCACAGCACTCACCTGGAGGGAACAAAGAAGCAGGGGGAGGAACAGAGGAGCAGGGGGGACGACAGAGGAGCATGGGAGGAGGGGACAGACAGCTGACTCAACAGCTATGGCCTGGGAGTTTCTCATTTCTGCCTAATCTTGTCCCATAAGGGGGGCGCCAAACTGATTCTTTGCCCCAGATGAAATAATGTCTAGCTTCCCCACTGGTACTGCCTATAAGAGTACCAGTACCAGCCGTTCTACTCTAATAAAGTAGAACGGTTAGTGACCAGTGAAGGGGGAGAGGGGGCTTGGGTGGCCAGGGGGGTGCGGGAGTTATCCGGCCGCCATGAGAGACCTGTCAAAGTGGGCCAGTCTGGATGAAGTCCAGGGCCACATTTTTGTCCCAGTCCAGCCCTGGCCCCCCCTAGATGTTTTTGAACTACATTTCACATGATGCTCCACTACACTGCAGAGTGCATGAGCATCATGGGAAATGTAGTGCCATAACATCTGGGGTGCCAAGGTTAGCCATAACTACAATAACAATAGAATTACTCTCCCTTGGTGTTCCAAAGAAAATACATTTCTGACCACTTAAAGTGGAGGTTCACCCTAAAACAATTATATAACATTACATCCAGCATACTTCCGACATGTACAGTATGCTGGTATTTATTTATTTATTTTTCGCCATACATACCGTTTTATTGTTATTTCCCCCCCCCCCGGCTTCCGGGTTCTGATTCACGCGGGACTGGGCATTCCTATCGAGAGGTTAGACGATTGACGTCTGGTGAAAAACTTTCCCTGGCGCATGAGGCGCGTCACCAGTTTTCTGTAAATAGCCGACCTGCGAGTCGGCTCTATATGGCGCCTGCGCAGTCAGCTCTACACGGCGATAGAGCCGACTCGCAGGTCGGCTATTTACAGAAAACTGGTGACGCGCCTTATGCGCCAGGGGAAGTTTTTCACCAGACATCAATCATCTAACCTCTCAATAGGAACGCCCAGTCCTGCGGGAATCAGAACCCGGAGGGAAAATAAAAATGGTATGTACGGCGAAAAAAAAAAATACCAGCATACTGTACATGTCGGAAGTATGCTAGACGTAATGTTATATAATTGTTTTAGGGTGAACCTCCGCTTTAAGAGATGCCCACCTCCCGTGACATAACTGACATTTCTCCGACTTAGCTCCTGAACTTGATTTGTAATCTAGGAGGTGTTGGGCACTGACATCTACTCTTTGATTAGATCAATTAAGTGGCAATTTACACATTTGCAGTGCAAGAATTGTAGATGAAACAATGTACTGCTTTCATTTGGTGGTTTTATGAGCTCTGCATCATAAAAAAAAATGTATTAGAGCATCTTGTAAGCCTGCGGAATAATACAGAAAGTAGCGGTGACATTTAGAATGATATGAATATATGCATATGCGTTTTCAAGAGTACAAAACAAGTCTATTAACATAAATGAGGACTGGAGCATTCTGCCACGTCCGTCCTTGTGCGACCTCCTGTAAATTTAATAAACCTTATCACAAATTACTGCACACAGAGAGAAGGGGGGGGGGGGGCGACTACTGAGCTCCATTTTATCTCTTTCATGTCCCTGGATCTCATGCTGCTTTACAAACGACACACAAAAACAAAGGACAGGACAATGGCTGCTGCCATTACTTACGCTGCTGCAGCCTTCCACAGCCATTGTGATTACACTGCCCTGCGCCCAGATCTCTAAATCCTCATCAACGACATGCGTGCTTTTTTACTTACAAGCTGCAAGCATCCAGCTACTTCCTCTCTGCTCTTCCACTGACCAGCAGCTGCTCACCTCCCTCTGCAAAGCTATTGGCAGTGTGCAGTTTACATATCAAAAAGATCTGTGTTCATTGGACTTTCAGATGTCATGTGACCTGTGTACGCTTTAGCAATACACAGGGGAACATGTCATGTATTCTCATTAGGTTCAGTTAAGTAATCAGTCCAGATCTGCTATCAGACACACTTTTGTACTCATAAACCTCACTGCACCCAGCAAACAGAAAGAGAAAAGCTCTGCAGATACAAATCACTGGAATTAGTATGTGTGAGAAAAAAAAAAGGGAAGAGCCCAAAATAAAGTCTGGCTGCGTTGTGCCACAGCACCCAGTCCCTGCCATTCATGACATTCACCAATGAGCCCCTTGTTCAAACCAATGCGACTTGTCATGCGATTTGACAGTTCCAAATCACATAACAAATGCTGGCATCCCGTTGCCAGCAAAGGAATCGTTCATATCTCCACGACTCTTGTCGCAGTGATTATGAAAGAGATTCCTGCACTACTTTTTACCGATTTGCATAGGCTTCTGTTAAATTAACCACTTAAGCCCCGGACCATATTGCTTGTCAAAGACCGGAGCACTTTTTGCGATTCGGCACTGCGTCGCTTTAACTGACAATTGCGCGGTCGTGCGACGTGGCTTCCAAACAAAACTGGCGTCCTTTTTTTCCCACAAATAGAGCTTTCTTTTAGTGGTATTTGATCACCTCTGCGTTTTTTAGTTTTTGCGCTATAAACAAAAATAGGAGCGACTATTTTGAAAAAAAAAAATGAATATTTTTTACTTTTTACCATAATAAATATCCCGCAAAAATATAAAAAAAAAAAAAAATTCCCTCAGTTTAGGCCGATACGTATTCTTCTACATATTTTCTACATATTTTCCGTTAAAAAAAAATCGTTTATCGATTGTTTGCGCAAAAGTTATAGCATTTACAAAATAGGGGGTAGTTATGGCATTTTTATTAATATATATATTTTTTTACTAGTAATGGCAGCGATCAGCGATTTTTTTCCCCGGTACTGCGACATTAAGGTGGACACTTCGGACACTTTTGACACATTTTTGGGACCATTGGCATTTTTATAGTGATCAGTGCTATAAAAATGCATTGGATTACTATAAAAATGCCACTGGCAGGGAAGGGGTTAACACTAGGGGCAGGGAAGGGGTTAACACTAGGGGCGGGGAAGGGGTTAAGTATGTTCCCTGGGTGTGTTCTAACTGTAGGGGGGGGGGTTGGCCTCACTAGGGGAAATAACTGATCGCTGTTCATACATTCTATGAACAGACGGTCAGGCATTTCTCCCCTGACAGGACCGGGAGCTGTGTGTTTAGCTAGGGGCCGCTTCACGAGGCGACGTAGAGCTACGGGCTCTCGCGCAGGAGAGCCGAACTGCGGCGGCTGGCCGGCAACCAGTTAAGTCGCAAGCTGCAATTAAATCGGCAGTGCAAATCGCACTGAAGTGCGGCTTTGATATCGCACTGAAGTCGTGCAATTTTGTGAACGAGGGCTGAAAGTCTGTAGCGTGCTGCCAACCCTATTCAGACAGTCGGGGTATTACCCAGTACTCAATGAGAAAATCGGATTAAAAAAGGTTCTGTCTGAATATGGAGTTGCACCTGGCCACTCTAAGGCCCCTTTCACACTTGTACGACTTCAAAGTCGTGTGACTTTGCCACGATTTCGCCCGATTTTGGATCAGAACTAATGTGCCACAACTTTGGCATTAATCAATGAAAACACACATGGTGCGAGGTAATTCCTTTTTCTGCCATAGTTGTTTCCAGTTCCTGTTTGCTTCCTGGTTGGTGTGGTGTGTTGCGTTGTGACAGAAAATGTTTGCTACTCAATATATTGCCACAGCAGTTGTCATTGCTGCTGCAGCAGTAGCAGTGCATGAGGAAGAAGAGGAGGAGAAGGGGAGGAGAAGGACATCTCTTTTTTTGGGCTGTTTGGAGCACATTGTTCCTGAGGGAATAACCAGGAAGTGAATGTGTGCTACAAAAATGTGCTTGGGAGGGGCTACTATGCTGAAAGGATTGGGTGGGACAAGGGTCAAAAAGCTGCTTGTGCTTACAAAGTCGTACTGAAATCGTGTCTATATTATTCAGGTACGATTTGCATGCTACTTGAGGGTTTAACATTGAGGTCTATGGACAACTCGCATTGGAAGTTGGACCAAAGTAGTGCAGAAAATAGTTTGAAGTCGGCACGACTTAAAGTCGTGTCAATATGAATGGAAGTCATCGAAAATCACGGAGAATGACTTGTCATGCGATTTTGCAGTCCAAAATCGTGGGACAAGTCGTATAAGTGTGAAAGGGGACTAAAGCCTCGTACACACAATCGGATTATCCGACGGGAATTGTGTGATGACAGGCTGTTGTCAGAAAATCTGACCGTTTGTTCGCTCCATCAGACAATTGTTGTGGGATTTGCCGCCAACAAATGTTTGATAGCATGCTTTAAAAATTGTCTGCCAACAAATGTGTCTTGTCGGATTGTCCGATCGTGTGTACACAAGTCCATTAGACATAACTCCAAAGAACAAACACGCATGCTTAGAAGCAATGCTCACCATAGCACATTAGCAGAAGTTGTCCAAAGGCTGGCACTAAAGAGCTGAAAAAAAACCACGCAGATTTGTGTTTGTTGGCCGACAATTCTTTACCATTTGTATGCAATACAAGTTCCTGGCCAACGCCCTTCGAACAAAAGTCTTACGCTTTGTCCGCAGAAAATCCGATCGTATGCATGAGGCTTTAGGATCCATTCACACAATTGCGTTCCGGAGCATGGGCAGAATCTCTGTGATTCTGCAAAACGTTGGATGCCTGTTGCCCAGAAGAAGTTTCGGAACTTCTTTTGGGCGTCAGGCGTGTTAGCTTGATTTTACCGTGATTTGCTGAGCGACAAACACGTCAAAGTGAGCTGCGATTGGGGGTGCCATTGAAAGTCAAGCAGGGATCGTACGGGCATCCCACGATTTGCAGCAATTCAGAATCATGGCGACTCCGCCCGCAATCTGGAGTGCCATGGTGCGAATGGAGCCTAAAGCCTCATACACACAATCAGAATATCATACAAATGATCGTACGTTTTTTTTTTTTGCATACTAGTCTCATATAGAAAACAAATATGTCACTAGACCGAATACAACTTTCCAAGATGATGTAATGCATTGTATTCTTGCATTTCAGAGCATGCGCGGTCTTGGTTACTCCATATTTTTTTTTAAAGGACAAAAACTTTACAGAATAAATGAAAAATCGGTTGCTCGGCTGTCGTAGAAGAAAAATTGCCGTGCTTTTACCTTCAGATAATTTTGCATGGACTTTGATTGGCTCTTGAAAGCGGTGTACCAAATGATAAGATTGTCGGATGATCGCTCCGAAAGCGGTATTTCACTGCATATGTACAACAATGCACCAGCGGCAGGATCATAGAGAAGATCCTGACGGGACCAGATGGTCAGGTGATGGGGGCATATCTGCTCTCTTGGCAAGATGGTTGCTTAAACCGGACCTTCACATCCAACATCCTAAAGGTGTTAGTTGACCCAACACCCTTAACCTTCTCCATGTACAGAGGCAGAACGGGGGATCTGACAGTGTAAACAAGGCGGATTCCCGTTCTGCCAGATGACATCAGATCTTCAGTTCCCAGTGATCAGAGATCTCGGTCATGTCCTTGGCAGCCCATCCCCCCCTACAGGGAACGCACTTAACTCTGTGATCGCCCTTCCCTGCCAGTGTCATGTATACACTGATCAGTGCATCAATGAAATAATGTCACTGGCCCCCAAAAAAAGTGTCATTTGGGGGTCAGATTTGTCCGTCGTAATCCGGTTAAAAATCGCAAATCGCCTCCATTACAGCTAAAAAATAAATCTATCTATATATTTTTTTTAAATAATAATAATAATAATAATAATAATAATAGTCCCTACATCTATCCTACAGATTTTAGATGCAATAACTTTTGCGCAAACCAACCAATGAATGGAGTTTACGATTTTTTTTTTTTTTTACTAAAAATATATGTAGAATATATAAAAATCTGCCTAATCTGATAAATACATTTTTTGGGGGGGATATGCATCATAGCAGAAAGTTAAAAAAAAAAAAAATTATTTTTTGTTTTCAAAATGGACACTTTTTTGTTTATAGCACACAAAATAAAAAAACGCAGAGGTGATCAAATGCCAGCAAAAGAAATCTATATTTATGGGGGAAAAAAACACATTTTGTTTGTGTACAGCGTCGCTTGACCGCGCAGTTGTCTGTTAAAGCGACGCAGTGCCATATCGCGAAAAATGGCCTGGTCAGGAAGTGGGTAAATCCTTCTGGGGCTGAAGTGGTTAAAATAAACTAAAAATGAAGGGTGCTTTTGTTTATTTTTTGTCCAGACTCCTGTTTTGAAGCTGACTCATACCTAAAAATAACTGAAGCGTCATCAATGTGACCAATAAATTGATATCCATTCCATGACCACCTGCTGGGTTCCAGAAAGACGTACTTTGCCAAGGGTGAGGCTCTCATCACAATGGTGACCGGTACATTTTCCCTCTTCTCCACTTCAGAATAAGCAAACTAAAATGATGGGGGGGGGGTTTATTTTTCTGTCCAGACTCGTGTTTTGAAGCTGACTCAGACCTAAAAATAACTGAAGAGTCGTCATTGTGACCAAAGAATTTATATCGATTCCATGACCACCTGCTGGTAAAGTTCTAATCACAAATGGTGACAGGTAAATTGTAGAGGAACGCTTTATTCAACAATTTTCAGTTTTAGCTGAAACAGTCGCAAATCAAGCCATGGGTGACCCTGTCAGCACCTTCCTGCCCAACCATCTTTGATCTGAAATTTAAAGGATCTGGGGGAATAAAAAAAAAAGGGGGGGGGGTTTGAGAAGGTCATACAAACATTGACTACATCCAAGTAAATGCAGTCAATTTTGGAATATTCTTACAGCCACAAAAAACAAACACTTATACTAGGGTGACCAGACATCCCCGGTTTCAGGGGACAGTCCCCGGATTGAGGACACTGTCCCTGGACCAAGTCTGTCCCTGGTTTTGTCCCCGGATTGGATTTGAACAGGGGCAGGGGCAATTTAAAAAACATTTTTTTTTTAATTACACACCTCCACTCCGCCGCTCCTACTAGCTTAGGGGGGGGGGGGTGTATTTTTTTCCCCCATTATCTGTGCCCTTTCTGATGATCATGTGCTGGTCGGAGTGGGGGGAATATTTCTTCAGTTTCGGGCACATGCCCATTCAGCTCCACTAATGTTCTTCTGCCTTGGCTCAAGTCCCGACCAGCCGCCTGATCTCCTTGCCTTCCCTGGTGGAGGGATCTTCCTCTGCACCCCATCCAGTAGTAGCCGGGGCCTGGAGAGTGAGACTTGACAGGCTGTGAGGCGGGTGGCAAGGGGCAGAGAGTCGCTGATTGCCACCATTACTAGTGAAAAAAAAAAAAATGTCCCCAGATTTCATTTAATAAATCTGGTCACCTTACTGTACATGGTGGTCTGTGGGGAATCCTGTACATGATGGTCTGAGGGGAGGCCTGTAATGTACACAGTGGTCTGAGGGGAGGCCTGTAATGTACACAGTGGTCTGAGGGGAGGCCTGTAATGTATACAGTGGTCTGAGGGGAGGCCTGTACATGATGGTCTGAGGGGAGGCCTGTAATGTACACAGTGGTCTGAGGGGAGGCCTGTAATGTACATGATGGTCTGAGGGGAGGCCTGTAATGTACACAGTGGTCTGAGGGGAGGCCTGTACATGATGGTCTGAGGGGAGGCCTGTAATGTACACAGTGGTCTGAGGGGAGGCCTGTAATGTACATCATGGTCTGAGGGGAGGCCTGTAATGTACACAGTGGTCTGAGGGGAGGCCTGTAATGTACACAGTGGTCTGAGGGGAGGCCTGTAATGTACACAGTGGTCTGAGGGGAGGCCTGTAATGTATACAGTGGTCTGAGGGGAGGCCTGTAATGTACACAGTGGTCTGAGGGGAGGCCTGTAATGTACACAGTGGTCTGAGGGGAGGCCTGTACATGATGGTCTGAGGGGAGGCCTGTAATGTACACAGTGGTCTGAGGGGAGGCCTGTAATGTACACAGTGGTCTGAGGGGAGGCCTGTAATGTACACAGTGGTCTGAGGGGAGGCCTGTACATGATGGTCTGAGGGGAGGCCTGTAATGTACACAGTAGTCTGAGGGGAGGCCTGTACATGATGGTCTGAGGGGAGGCCTGTAATGTACACAGTGGTCTGAGGGGAGGTCTGTAATGTACATGGTGATCTGAGGGGAGGCCTGCCCACAGGCATGAAATGTTGTAAAACTCCACCAGCATTTTATGTTGCTTTTGTTCCTTTTAACATTTGTAGTTTTATAAAAGTTAGCTATTTCTGGTTTGATTATTTATGTTCGAAAGGTACCCTACGTGTCGTTACCATGAAATCCTTTACGGCTCTGAATTGTTAATTTATATTGTTAAACCACAATTCTTTGATGAGAATAAAATCAAAAATATGCATTGAAACTTTTTTTTTTATCTCATGAATGATTTGCCAATAAAAAAAAAAAAATGTCCCCGGATTTCATTTTGAAAATCTGGTCACCTTAACTTATACCCAATCAATCAGTGCTGCGCAACACAATATGGTGTGAACATATCATTATCCAAAACACAAAAAAAAAAGAAAAAAACAATACCAAAGATAAAATATACAAAATTGTCCATATAAAAGTCCCATCAATCCATTAAAGGATGCAGCAGCCCCCCCTTTTACTTAACTGAACCCAATCTTTCCAGTGAGGTGGACAAGCACACCAGCTCCAGATTAAAAGCAGCAGCCATTCGAGTCAGGTGGACTCCCATTCCTCTGAGAGGAGTCAAAGGCTGCATGGGTGCAGCCAGAGCATGTATGTCTGCAGGAGGCAGATGTCATTGGTGATTGAGCAGCAAAGCGCTGATCAGGAGTAAGCTAGGTGTGAGCTTAACTCTAGAAAACTCTGGGCCAGATTCAGAAAGGAGATACGACGGCGTATCTCCGGATACGCCTTTGTATCGGAGTGTGCGGCGTCGTATCTATGCAACGGATTCATAGAATCAGTTACGCATAGATTTCCCTAAGATCCGACCGGCGTAAGTGTCTTACACCGTCGTATCTTAGGCTGCATATATACGCTGGCTGCTAGGTGGCGCTTCCGTATAGTTACGCGATGAATATGCCAATTGGGTAGATACGCCGATTCAGAAACGTACGTCCGGCGCATTTTTTTTACGTTGTTTACGTTAGGCTTTTTCCGGCGTAAAGTTAACCCTGCTATATGAGGCGTAGCCAATGTTCAGTATGGACGTCGTTCCCGCGTCGAGTTTTGAAAATTTTACATTGTTTGCGTAAGCCATTCGCGAATAGGGCTGTACGTAAGTTACGTTCACGTCTAAAGCAATGACGATTTGCGGTGTAATTTCGAGCATGCGCACTGGGATTTTTTCACGAACGGCGCATGCGCCGTTCGTAAAACACGTCAAATACGCGGGGTCACAATTCATTTAAATAAAACACGCCCACATCATCCCCATTTGAATTAGGCGGGCTTACGCCGGACAACATACGTTACGCCGCCGTAACTAAGGGCGCAAGTTCTTTCTGAATACGGAACTTGCGCCCTAATTTACGGTGGCGTAACGTATCCGAGATACGTTACGCCCCACCTAAAGGTACTCCAAAGTATCCGAATCCGGCCCTCTGTTTGTTCGGAGGAGCAGACTTAAGGCCTAGGCTAAAGGCCTAAAACAGCCGGATGGCAAGAATGAAAGCCAGGAGGCTAAAGAGAATGAAAGCCAGGAGGCTAAAGAGAATGAAAGCCAGGAGGCTAAAGTGTTGAGTATGCAAGATACAGTAATGGTGGAACCCTCTGTGAGGGCTACTGATGTATTTGTATTTTTTTTTTTTGTGCTTTTAAATAAAAGTGGGCTACCAGGCCCTTAAAAATTCAGTTCTGGACAGGCAAACTCACAAAAAAAAAAAAAAAAAAAAAAAAAAAAACGCACCTACCACTGGAGTCTGATCACTCCAATCTTAGAATATACACACACACACACAATCCCTGCACACAATAATTCTAGGTAGAACACTCACATTGGTGCACTACAAGCATCTAAGCAAACTGAAATTGCAAATGTAAAATCGTCCAAACATCGAATATTAAATCTAACCGCTGGGACAGTATTTACCACGGTGTCTCAGTTTGTGTGTGTCGTGACATCATCTGGCCCTTCATTATCATTAGCCATTTTACAGTTTATATGCATTAGGCCCCTTGCACATGGGGCATCTAGCGGCAATGTGTCCCTCCCGGAGTGTTAGTGTACCCAAGAGGGACAGGTGTAGCGTCCAGCTCCGCTGAAGATATGCAAAAAGACCTGCATTCTGGGCATTCATCCCCAAACACTTGGGGCCTTAAAAAGAAATATGGTCAAAGCTCCTTTGGCTAAACACTTTGTTCTGCTTTCCTGTGACTAAGAGGTTCGGCCTACAGCAGGCTAAAGGCCACTGTTAGCCGACGTCACAGAGCTGGTCCAGGCTGTGGAGAGATCCAGATAATATTGGTATCCGCCCAGATACCGGATCGGCAACTGGCTCAGCCTCTCAGCGCGCTACTGAGAGCCTGAGCCAGTCAATGCTGCCCCCTTTACCGCCCGGCGCTCCAGTGAGCACTGGAGGGGCAGAGTTGGTGGGTGGTGAGAGAACTGAGCAATGAGCGGTCTTTGTTCAGATCTTCATGCAGAGCCAGTGGGTGACAGCTGTAGCATTAGATCAAAGCTGCAGCCATCAAGGTGAGTATACAGTTTGTTTTTGTTTTGTTTTTTTGTAAACCCACACTTTATAAAAAATGCAGGTACTACTCGGTACGGCTTTCAGCTCTTTGCCAAGAAGGGATGGTTGGCACTCCGGATGACATTCAAACAGAAATAAATATTCTTTATTGGAGACATGTTAAAAAAAAAATCAATAAACGCAACCTGCGCGTTTCAGATGTTAGTCCATAGCCATGACGAAGGACTAATGTCTAAAACACGTAGGCTGTTTTTACAGTGTTGTACATATATCTCTTCAATAAAGATTACTTTTTGGATGCCATCCTAAATGCCAACGATCCCTTCTTATGCCCTGCCCACAGCAGTAGAAGATAGTAGAGTTCATAACAGTCATCAGATATTAAAAAAAATAAAAATAAAAAGCTATAGATGGTGGAATGCATTTATTTAAAACCACGGTGAAGAAAGTGTGGAGTTGCATTTCCATTACCGGCTTAGTTAGTGTAAATAAGAAATAAATGCAAACAATTACTTTTCTAATGGAATAAAGCTCCATGCCAAGATCCCCTGACCTGCACTTCCCTTTATTTTTTTGCACATTCTGCAAAAAAATAAAAAATCTTACACCCCTGTTAAAGTGTCAGGTTTCTGTGATGCAAGAATAAAAAAAAAAAAAAAAAAAAAAAATATACATATAATGTGGTTGCATAAGTGTGCACATCCTTTCACTTTTTTTTCTAAATTCCAGCTCCCCTAAGTTTGTACATAGCATTCATGTACTTTTTTTTGCAAAATTATCAAAGCTTTCCATTAAAGTGGTTGTAAACCCAACCAGACAACTTGCACCTACAGGTAAGCCTAGATTAAGGCGTACCTGTAAGTGCAAGAAACATCTCCTTAACCTACACGGTTAAGGAGATATTTGCAGAAAACACTGCACCGATGTCTACGGCGCATGCGGCGCAGGCGCACTGAGCGTGCCGGTTTTCTGAATGGGATAATGCCGGAAACCCGCACATACGCTGGGATCGTGCCGTCCCCCACGTGCATGCGCGGGAGTGATGTCATCGGCGCTACGGCCAGTCACAGCGCCGGAGCGGCGATACAAGGAAGACGCTCCGAGGGGACATGGAGGGGAACGAGGAGCGTTTCGATCTCAGGTAAGTGCCACATAATGAGCTAGTATGCTGTGCATACTAGCTCATTATGCCTTTTTCTTGCAGGGTCATGACACAGGAAGGAGTTGACCAGCTGACCTCATTAGCACACACATTGCATCACCTACCCACCCATTCCCAGCTGCACGTTTTTTTTATATTTTATTATTAAATGTACACAATGAGTGAGCTCCCTTCTCACTAAATACACAATATGCCCTCCGATTGCATAGTGTATGGCCATCTTTATACAAGTTCATAGGATGGAGTGGACAGAAACACTCAGCTGTCAAGCCCCATTCACAACTCTTCATAGGGGGCACTCGCATTCCAACATGCATTTTTTTGTGTGGGGAGGTTCTCTGTAGATAAAATGGAAAGCTTTGATTATGTTGCAAAAAGGTACATGAATGCGATATTGGTACATAGGGGGGCTGGAATTTAGAAACAAAAAAAAAAGTGAACAAACGTGAACTTATCCTTTAAACCAGTGGTCATCAACCCTGTCCTCAGGGCCCACTAACAGGTCAGGTTTGCAAGATATGTCCTCTGATGAAGTCACGAGGTGCGTGACGTAACGACGTAGAGCACGCGAGGCTGACGCATGCCGAAACTGACGTGAGAAGGCGGCGAGAGGAGTGATGCTCCGGGCTGCCGCATTGCTGGACCATGGAACAGGTAAGTGTCCGTTTATTAAAATTTAGCAGCTACACTTTTTGTAGCTGCTGACTTTTAATAAATATAAAAAGCCTGGAACTCCGCTTTAAGTCTATCTGCCGCAGTGGAAAATGCTTCTTGTAGTATTTTCATACAGACGTCTGTGAACGAATGATGCGGGCGGAGCCCCTCACAGGCGCGCCAATTTTAAAAATTGTTACAGTGGGCGCAGGGAGAAGAACTGGGGAGAAGATTGAGGGGTGCTGCCTAGTAAGACAATACATCCTAAATACAGGTGTAACACGTTGCTAAAAGTGAACTTATTCTTAAAAAAAAAAAAAAAAAAAAAAAAAAAAAAAAATTCTTATAAAAACACCACCACACAAAAAAAAAAAAAAAAAAAAAACCAACAACAACAACAACAACAACAACATACAAGATCATTTACACTGAACTTATGACTTTCACTAGCTGTAAGCCATAACCAAAATTAAATGAAAGAAATGCCTGAAATACATCACTCTGTGTGTATTGAATCTATGCAATATTTGAGTTTTTACTTTTTGAATTGAAATAAAAAGAACTTTTTGATGATATTCGAATTTTTGAGATGCACCTGTAGATCTTCAAAAACACACAACACACAACCCCACCACACTGAGAAGACTGGTACCGCAGTAAACTTTCTCAGAAAACAGAACTGTTGGTAAAGACAAAAAGTCCCCTCAATTTGTGTTCCTAGTAATCCAAGGCATGGTTAAAGTAGAATGGACATCCGGGCAGACCTACAGTTCATCACATGATACAAAGCAACTTCCCTTTTCTGTAAGCCAGTAAGAAATTCACAAAGGGCAGCATTACAAATGTATACATGTATAAATGTATTACAATATATATATATATATACACACACACACACACATGCACAAACACTGCACGATTCTGGTTAAAATGAGATTCACAATTTTTTGCTTGGCAAAAAAAGGATCACGATTCTCGTGGTGTAGCATCTTCTTTCACATTATACAAAAAAATTGGGCTAACTTAGCGGTTTAGTTTTTTTTTAATTCATTAAAGTGTATTTTTTTTTTTAATTGTGTTTGAAAAACCGCTGCGCATATACAATGCGACATAAAATATTGCAACAGCCATCATTTTATTCTCTAGGGCAGGGATTCTCAAACTACGGCCCTCCAGCTGTTTCGGAACTACACATCCCATGAGGCATTGTAAAACTCTGACATTCACAGACATGACTGGGCATGATGGGAATTGTAGTTCCTAAACAACTGGAGGGCCGTAGTTTGAAGACCCATGCTCTAGGGTCTCGGCTAAAAAATATCGTATATATCATGTTGTTTGGGTGTTCCAGGTAATTTTCTAGCAGTAAATAATGATTTTTATACTTGTAAGCAACAAATGTCAGAAAAGGTTTGGCCTTTAAATGGTTAAACTTCTTTCATCTACACACTGGAGTTCTTTCCTTTGATAAAAGAACAAAAAATATACTTTGTTTCCACTTATTCATGTGTTGTATTAAAACTTGGCAGGCTGCCTGGATTTTGTTTATCCAGCTGTGAGAACTCTCTGCACTTGTTAGAGAGAACCACACGCTGTTTTGAAGATCTAAAATGTGTATGTATGTATGTATGTATGTATGTATGTATGTATGTATGTATGTATGTATGTATGTATGTATGTATGTATGTTATAATATATACATATACACACATACACGCTTGAGGAGGGGTGAATTTACCTCTTGCAATGCGCTGCAAAGAAGCTGCTGGCAGGACTTTTTCTGACGTCCTGCCAGCGCAACGCTCCAGTTTGAAAGCACTCGGGGCTTTCACACTGGAGTGAAAGGAGCGGCTCTTTCAAGGCACTTTGCATGCGCTATAGCGCCACAGTGTGAAAGGGGTCAAATTCTGATAAACCACCCCCCACCCCACCCCACAAGTAAACTGCAGTGGAACCAATTGCCTTCAGAAGTCACCCAATTAGTAAATGTGTAATTTAATCTCAGTATAAAATACAGCTCTTCTGTGAAGATACAACTGTACTGTGAAGCCCTCAGAGGTTTGTTAGAGAACTTTAGTGAACAAACAGCATCATGAAGGCCAAGAAACTCACCAGACAGGTCAGGGATAAAGTGGTGGAGAAGTTTAAAGCAGGATTAGGTTATACAAAAATACCGTAAGCTTTGAACAGCTCACAGAGCACTGTTCTACAATCCCTCATCCGAACACGCCGGAGCTCATCCTTACTTGTGGACAGCCTTCCCAGAAGAGTTGAAGCTGTTATAGCTGCAAAGGGGGGCCCAACTCAATATTGAACCCTATGGACGAAGACTGGGATGCCACTAAAGTTCATGTGCGTGTAAAGGAGGTTGTCCCAATACTTTTGACAATATATAGTGTATGTTGTACGGAAAGCTTTGGGACCAGATCAGGGCCTTTACCCATCCCGTACTCAGAACAAAATCAACTCGGGCTCAGCATTCCTTAGCCATTCATATGAAGCTTTGTATTTTTTCTGAATGAAGGCATCTTCTAATTGACGTCATCCGCCCGCCTTCCCACCTCAGCCAATCACAGGAAGCCTGAGTAGCTCAGTCCAAATCAATTTTGTACCAAGAACAAGAAGACGTCCTGGTACCACTGCTGGAACACAACGTTGTATGATCCATGTATGGAAAACCTATTTTGGCTAGAAGCATTATGGGGTTTGATGAATTTGTCCGTCAATGTGAACACTTGATCTGGTTTTTCCACAGATTTGCTTGCCTCAGATTTTTACTTAGGCATGCCTGAGGCTCAAAGATACTGTGAGATTTTATCAAGTTTATCCTGTTAAATCACTTGGGAGAGCAGAGAGGGGATGTTATAGAAGGCTTGGTAGAAAGCTAAGAAAGTCTAAGGCCCTGTACACACGAGGAGACATGTCCGATGAAAACGGTCCGTGGACAGTTTTTATCGGACATGTCTCCTGGGAGCTTTTGGTCTGATGTGTGTACACACCATCATATACCAGATCCACGACTTTGAACCTGTTGGGCTCTAAAATTTGCGTACTGGCACTTCCTTTACTTGCGGACAAAGTTGAAATCCTATGGCTACAGATCCTAACTTTTTCAATATATACCTGGTTTTAGATTCAGGGGTCATCACTGGGTCTGTATTTAGTCTTTTATATTTAGATTCAGAAACACTTACGACGGCGTATCACTAGATACGCCGTCGTAAGTCCGAATCCGCGCCGTCGTATCTAAGCGTATTCTCAAACTGAGATGCGCTTAAATCTTGCTAAGATACGACCGGCGTAAGTCTCCTACACCGTCGTATCTTAGTTGCATATTTACGCTGGCTGCTAGGGGCGTGTACGTGGATTTACACCGAGAATATGCAAATTAACAAGATACGCCTATTCACGAACGTACCTGCGCCCGATATGCTGTTTACGTAAGGTGTTTTTCCGGCATAAAGATAAACCACCAAAAAGATGGCACAGCCCATGCAAGGTATAGGCGACAGAACAGCCGTCGTATTTTACGTTGTTTGCGTAAGCGTACGTGAATGGGGCTGGGCGTAGGTTACAGCAAGGAGTATTTGCGACGTGATTCTGAGCATGCGCCGTACCAACGGCCCTTATTTACAAGGGGTCACGGGTATTTTACATGGAGCACGCCCCCTACCTGCCTAATTTGAATTAGGCGGGGTTACCCTGGCACATTTACACTACGCCGCCGTAACTTAGGACGCAAGTTTTGTGAATACAGTACCTGCCTCTCTAAGTTACGTCGGCGTAGTGTATCTGAGTTACGCTACACCCGCACAAACTTAAGCCAGTCTTTCTGAATCTGGCTATTAGTGTTTAGTAATATCGTGGCTGGTGAGGCGAGGTAGTATCTTAAAATGTCACAGCACCTTGCACCTTGCCTCAATTCTTCTGTTACGAGCCCCCCCAATCAAACTGGCGCTTGGGAGTGTTAATGTAAAATGTTACAGCACCTACACCTACAGATTATCTGCCGATTCCACACAGTTCAGCATAGATGGAGGAATCTGTTCCACTTTTTCCATCTGACCATAGAAAATCTGCAGATAAATTATAGGTGTATGGCCAGTCTTAAGCTGCCTTCTTTGGTGGGCTTGTTGGACCAGCTACAAAGGGTCAAGGATTAACTATACCTAGGTGGATTGCATTTGCATGCATTCCACCCTGGGTAATAGCCACACATGATGCTGAGACCAAATGATTGACTGCACAGAAGGAAAAATAGCTGAAAAGGGCGTCCTAGAGACAGTAAGGATTGGGAGACAGGGGCTAAATAAAACTTGAAGTCATTCTGCCTCGAAAAAAGGCTCAAATAACAAACTGCAGTTTCTAAACCACACGGTATAGAACTCACTCGCAGGGCAACAAGGCTTATCACTTTCCGCACAGGAGAGGACCTTCTACAAGTGTGCAAGGAGGAAGAGAGGGCTGGAATTCAGCTTTAAGACACCACACTTCAAGCTGTGCTCCTAAAGAAATTGCCTATATAATAGCTTTGAAACAACCTGCTCCCAGCCTTTGACTGGACAGTAAAAGAGCAGCAGAGTACTCATGAGTTATTCCTCTGCTCTCCTTTCTCATATCAGGTGTCCCTACTCAGCACCATCTTTATTTAACAAATATTTAAAAAAAGACAAAATGAAACCACTAAAGTAAACCTGCCAAAGACATCACAGTCCAATTTTGCCAAAATAGACAGAATCAGGGGATAATTATCTAAAGCATTCAAGAACTAAAAATATAAGGCTAAAATTGACCTCGGCTATAGCAACTGTGGGCTTTGTAAAAGTTTTAATAAAAATAAAATAAAAAATAAATAAAAGTATACTTAAAAAAAAAAAAAAAAAAAAAAACACACACACACACACACATCAGAAACTGGAAGCTGGAGGGAGCTGCGGTGGCTCAACGCGATTGGCACTGCGCTGACAAGCCATTCACCTCTGCAGCTAGGGGTTCGGATCCCGGTCTCGGCTACATGTGAATTGAGTTTGGTGGTCTCAGCCCGGCTCCCGGTGGGTGTGCTATGCGAGGTAAGCCTGCGCTTAGTACGCCCACCCCCTCCCACAATAACCACCACACTTACACGCACTCGAAATTGGGTTAACATGCACGCACTTTGACCACGCGGTCTCTAAAAAAAAAAAAAAAAAAAAGAGAGGCGAAGGACTAACGGGGCTGGTTGAGCGGGCTAGATCCTCTCACTCCCTTATAGGGAGTCCCTCTGCCCCGTTGGGCTTCAAAGCAGAGCAGGTAGGGCGGGCTGTGTGGGAGGACCCCCTCACGCACCCGCCATTGCCACCCGGGGCATGGAGAAAGATGGCAGATTGCCTCTGGGTACACGCACAAAAATACACAAAAAAAAAAAAAAGAAACTGGAAGCTGCCCAATTGGTGAAGTCTAGCTTGCAGAGTCTATAGGTACACCATAATCTGAAAACAAGTGCAACACCCTGACTAAACATATAGAAGATAAACCTGACAGAACCAACCGAAGTGTGAAATCAAACGCCCTTACCTGTAGCTGGAGAGTATGACGCAAGATCGTCTCTTCTAGTGCATGGATCCACTTTTCTCTCTCATCCGCATCGCGGGCTGCAACAGAAAACAAAAAAAGAAACAAAATGTTAGACGGTAATCTAAAATATGTAACCAATTGAAGCTACAGCCCAGAGATATGACAGTCTACAACCGACAAGACTTTCAAAACGCACAATAAAGCTGGCCATAAACTGCTCAACCTCACCTCCAGCCATCTCCATGATTGATCACTCCTGAGGGTGTTTACAGGTGCAAGTAAGGGGCACCAATGAGCACATCCAACATCAGATGTGATCGTTCTCTCTGGTGGACGTTTTCCAACTTAGAAAGAAAAATGAAAGTCACTGACCACGCAGGTTCTTTTTGTTAGGTAATGACTGCAAATCAGGTTCTCCCCTTTCACCATTCTCTGCCTCGGGCAAGTCAAACAGTATAAGATTCCATGTAAGAACAACACAAAATAACATACACCTTCTCACAAAAACATCCATAATGAAGAGCAAATAGAAAATTATAAAGATAAAAAAAAAAAAAAAAAAAGAAAGGAAGAAGACTGTAGGATTCTTTTTAAAGTGCAAGTATTTCTCTTGCCGAGTATTTCATTAAAAATACAAAACTTCTGAAAGAAAAAAAAATGTTTTTTAAATAAAATTTGCTGCATAGTGACCAAGACACCATCTTGGTCAAAAAAGAAAAAAAAAAAACACAACACACACCACACACAAATCAGGAGGGCTGAGCTTATCTGCACAAGTGGTCCCATGTTGTTACCTATACAGGACCGATGCATGGCCCTGTACGCAGTTTGTAATGGGAAAAGCTGCAGCATTTGCTCACATTAAGCCCCCATTCACATCTAGGCATTTTTACGCCTGTAGCGCTACGCCGCTGCCGCCAGAGGGCTGGAAACACATTTCCCTCTATAGAGATGGTTCACATCTCCACGCCGAACGCCGGACGCCTGAAAAAAGGTCCCGGACCTTTTTTTCAGGCGTCTTTCGGCGTTCGGCTAGGAGATGGGAAGCATCTCCATAGAGGGGGTCAATCTGGGGCACATCTAGGTGGACAATACCGGCGTTTTTGTCGCCGCAAATCGCGGTACAAAACGCAGCTATTTGTAACGCGATTTGCGGCGACAAAACGCCGCGATTTCGTCCGCCTAGATGTGAATGGAGCCTTAAGCTGGGTTCACACTTGTAGGACACCACAGTCGTACCACTTTGGATCCGACTTTGCCCTGCGACTTGAAGTCCAACTTCAATGAACAGGGATTCGACTTTGATCCCCGATAATACCAAGCACTGTGTATGGTATGAATCCCGAAGGGGAACTCCACGTCGGATAAAAAAATAAAATAAAAACAAACAAACAAAAATGGCATGGGTTCCCCCTCTAAGAGCATACCATGCCCTTCGGTCTGGTATGGATTTTAAGGGGAACCGCCTACACCAGGGATATGCAATTAGCGGACCTCCAGCTGTTGCAAAACTACAAATCCCATCATGCCTCTGCCTTTGGGTGTCATGCTTGTGGCTGTTAGAGTCTTGCTAGGCCTCATGGGACTTGTAGTTCCGCAACAACTGGAGGTCCGCTAATTGCATATCCCTGCCCTACGCCAAAAAAACTGTGTGGGGGGCCCCCCAAATCCTGGCATCCCACCCTATGTGAATGAGTATTGGGTACAGTGCACCCCTAGCCATTTACCTGAAAAAAAAAAAAAGTGTCAAAAATAAAAAACACGCTACACAGGTTTCTAAAGTAATTTATTACAGAGCTCCGGGGGTCTCTTCCGAGTTCTCGGCTCTCTCCGACCTCTTTTCCGCGCTCTCTGGTCGTCTTCTGCCGGGTTCTTCTGCTAGCTCTTGCTCGGTCTTCTCTGTTGTCTTCTTCCCTCTTCTCTTCTTCCGATGTTGACTCGACGCTCTCCCGCGTGCTCAAATAAGGGTCTGGTATGGATTTTGGGGGGATCCCCAATGAAGTTTATTCGGCGTAGGGGATTCCCTCTAAAATCCATACCAGACAGAAGGGCCTGGTATGCTCTAAATTTTTTTTAATTAGGCATGGAGTTCCCCCTCAAGATCATCAGCGCACACGTCGCATGCCATAGTCGGATCATGCAAGACGGCGATCCGACTTCAGTGATATTCAATGGGCTGAAGTAGGATCAAAGTCGGACCAAAGCAGTGCAGGCAGCATTTTCAAAGTCGGACCAACTTGTGTTGGACCAGTTAAAGCGGGGTTCCGGGCATAATTTTTTTTTTGCAAGCTAAAATTAATCACATTAAATAAATAGTCTCTAAAACATAATAATGGCTCCCCAATCGTTCCAGGAATCATTGCAAACACTTGCCTTATATCCTCCAGCTCATGTGGCCGTATCCATCATATGTGTGGGCATGTGAAGCCCAGTTCCTTTCTCTTCCTGGTTTTCAGGGAGAGGTGCATGCTGGGCAATTTTTAAGCACACTAACGCCCAGAGACGTGTCATCATTTCCCAGGAGGCAATGGGGTCTCAGGACTGGAAGTTGAACCACCTAGGACCAGGAACTAAGCAGATTACGAAATCTGCCAGATAGAAGTGAGTAGAACTTATTTTTAGGGTGGAACTCCACTTTAAGACGGCTCCCATAGGGAAACGTTGATTTTCACACGTCATGCGACATGAGCTCCCAATGTGTCGCACCAGTGTGAACCCAGCCTTAGGCTGCATTCACACCTGAGCGTTTTCAGCTCATAAAATGCCAGAAAAACATCCAACAAGCTAAATCGCATTAATTTAAATGGCCCCTGTTTTGTAGCCTGAAGAAAAACGCCTGAAGCTCAAAAAAGCACATGAGCTTCTATTTGGGCAGATTACATATGTTTTTCTGCTTTTTACATTGGTGACCTTTTGACCTGTGCAAAAAAAAAAAAAAAAAAAAAAAAAAAAAAATTTTCAGCCTGAAACAAAATGCTCAGGCGTGAATGCGGCCTTAGAAGTTGATGGGCTTTTTAAAAAGACTCCTGAGAAAAATAGTGAGCCAATTGCACAAGCAGGAAGTTACATTTCTGGGGTCAACAGCATACAGAACAACCATAAGATGAAATATTGCAAGGACACAAAATAGTACATTTTTCAGCTTTTTAAAAATTATATTAAACTATAAAATTATGTATACATTATATACACACACACAACATAACCACATACATACTGATACTATTTGCTACATGTAGACTATATAATCCTCAACAGTATGCTTACGAGTCTGACCGATATACAAATATACATCAGCTCAAGCTATGTTTAGGTTCTCCAAGCCCCTTAGAGGTAATGAAACTGCATTTACTAAATAAGGACTACTTTGCCGCACTGGTAGCCTCATTACATTAACCCAGATCCATGAGAATCAGGATGAATGCATCCTGATCTGAACAGTGGAAGGGAAGGGATAAAAACCACAGTGTATTAAGACGCTTTTTGAAAAAATAAAAGTAGTCTATTAAAAGTGTAGTCTATCCATAAAGAACCAGTCAGGCATATCATCCATTTGCAGGTTTTCAAGCTCCATAATTCCCTGAGCTGACATGTGTCCAACTGGTGCAAATTTTCTGCAGAAACATGGCTGGAGTTCGAAGTCCCAGGAACAGAACGGCAAAACCAGGATCAGACTGCGCCAAAGTACTCCGCACATTAGAAGAACTTTAAGCAGTTAGTATTTTGTTTTGGCTTGAAGGTGTCCTCCCATTGAAAACAACAATGGGGGCTCCACTCCGCCCACTGACCCCCAACAATGGGATGTCATTCTTTCCACTGAACCCCACAATGGGATGCCAATTCTTTCCACTGACCCCCACAATGGGATGCCATCCTTTCCACTGACCCCCACAATGGGATGCCATCCTTTCCACTGACCCCCACTATGGGATGCCATCCTTTCCACTGACCCCCACTATGGGATGCCATCCTTTCCACTGACCCCCACTATGGGATGCCATCCTTTCCACTGACCCCCACTATGGGATGCCATCCTTTCCACTGACCCCCACTATGGGATGCCATCCTTTCCACTGACCCCCACTATGGGATGCCATCCTTTCCACTGACCCCCACAATGGAATGCCATTCTTTCCACTGACCCCCACAATGGAATGCCATTCTTTCCACTGACCGCCACAATGGACCCCCACAATGGAATGCCATTCTTTCCACTGACCCCCACAATGTGATGCTATTCAGACTCCAACAACGGGGGCTCTATCCTTTCCACCAACAATGGGACACTACGCCTTCTACCGATACAGACAATGAGGCACTATTCCGTCCACTGACAGGATGACCTGATATTTGAAAAAGCTCCCCTGCAAGGTAGTTTAAATAAGATATACTGTGGTAATGCTTTGCATTGGCTGTGGAATAGATTTATTTTTGGATTTAGGACTAGACTATAGACCTACTTTAATAAAATTCTGACTTCGATTAGTTCCTCTACCCAGGAAATTCTACAGCACTTCATGCTTCCATCTGCTGACCAGCTTTACAGAGATGCCGATTTCATTTTCCAGCGGCATCTTGCCACACTGCCAAAAGTACCAATACCTGGTTTAATGATCATGGCATAACTGTGCTTGATTGGCCAGCAAACTTGCCTGACCTAAACCCCATAGAGAATCTGTGGGGTATTGACAAGAGGAAGATGATAGACACCGCACCCAACAATACAGATGAGCTGAAGGCCGCTATCAAAGCAACCTGGGCTTCCATAACATCTCAGCAGTGCCACTGACTGATAGTCTTCATGCCACGCCATATTGATTCAGTAAAAGGAGCCCCAACCAAATATTGAGTTCATATTATACTGTACATGGACATATTTATCAGTAAGCCAACATTTCGTTTTTTTATTGGACTTATGTAATATTCTATACTTTGAGATACTGAATATTGGGTTTTCCACTAGCTCTAAGCCATAAATATCAAAATTAGAAGAAAGAAATGCCCGAAAGATATTACTCTGTGTGTAAGGAATCTATATACCGTATTTAATCGGCGTATACCGCGCACTTTTTTGCCCTGAGACAAAATCGTGGGTGCGCCATATACGCCGATACCCGCGCCGAGTTTGAACACTGCGCCAGCATATACAGAGCGCAGTACACTCGTGTATAGTCAGGCAGGCTCGGCTCCTCTCGCGCTCACGTCCTGGACATCCAGGACGTGAGTGTGAGAGTAGCCGAGCCTGCCCGACTATACCCAAGTGTACTGTGCTCGGTATATGCCGGCGCAGTGTTCAAACTCGGCGCGGGGGAAAGCGGGGATCGAGCGGGGAGGATACCGCAGAAGGACGCCGGATCCGACGAAGAGGACACCCGAAGCCGCAGACGGACGCCGGACCCGACGAGGCCGCCGATGGACGCCACGCAAGACACCAAAACTGTAAGTACTAAAAAAAAATTTTACAGGAATGCGGGTCCACTTTAGGGGTGTGCGCTATACGCTGGAGCGCGCAATACCCCGATAAATACGGTAATATACTAGGAGTTTACTTTTAAATTGAATTACTAAAAATAAATATAAACTATTTGATGATTTTCTCATTTTATGAGATGCACCTGTAGATGTTTGTCTGTCTGTGTCCACACAGTCCTCTGCAAGGAATCTGTATAGGAGTAGTTTTAGAATTATCAATCAGCTGCTGCACCTGCAGGGCTCTGATGAGGAATGTGGAAGGGGCTGCATCCCTTTAGATGAGATTTCCCTTTGGGAGTATCGCACCAAAAATAAAAATAAATTGTTGCAGAGGATGCCCAAAAGCAGAATTGCATCTTAGTGCAGACTTGTGGGATTGGCTTAGTGATTTTCCCAGAAGCAGGAAGTGACATTTTCAGGGGGCATTCTATACACCATCTGTGTATAGAACGCCCCGCCTATGTTGTTTTTATGGCATTCATTACATTTTACAGAAAATTACAGCTCTCTAGAATGAAAAAAGGAAAAAGTGATTTTTAAATAACATTCTATTATAAGACTTGAGTTGCAATTGTATACATTATTTTTTTGCCATAACCTTTAAGCCAGTGGTTCTCAACCTGGGGGTCGGGACCCCCTCGGGGGTCAAATGATGAATTGCCAGGGGTCACCGAATCCTGGGCTGTTCATGAAGCCTGTACCGCTCTCCCAGCCTTTTTGTGGCTGCCCAGCAAGGCTGTCCCTGGAGCCCGTGGCCGCCACTTCACAGCCACCCATTCAGTCCACAGCATGGCTTGGGGGGCAGAGACTAGATGTCAGCTGACTGGTGAGGAATGTAAAGCGGGTGGGGCTGGAGGAGACCTATCCTGATTTCGGCATAGGTGTCACTGCTACGAGATACCACAAAGTCGGAGAAATAGTGAGTAACACTACCTGTCATTATAGTTGCCATTAAAAGTCCCCACTACAGTTCTCAGACCAGCAGATGACCTTGATCAAAAGCACCCAAGTTGGCTGATCAGAACTCCCCACAGCACTGCCACTCATCCCAACTCCCTGCCACTCATCTCAACTCTGCGCCAGCACTGCCACTTATCCCCCCCAACCAAGGAGTAAAAATAGAGAAGACATGGAAGGGAGAGAAAAAGAGGGGGAGGAACAAAGAAAGGGAGAGAAAGAATAAGAGAAAGAACAAGAAAGATGGCTTGAGAGAGGGATGGGGAAAAAAATAGGATAGAGAGAGGTAAAAGGGAAAGAAAGGAGAACAAAGAGTGGTACATCCTAAAATGTACCATAAGGGGGTTCATTACTGTACGAGTGGAAGGGACCCAGGGAGCACTAAATGTCCGTGGGTTAGGGGCGCAAATTACTTGTCTTGCCTTGGGTGCTGACACAACCCACGCTACGAAAATGATTTTACTGTTAGGGGTCCCCACAACTTGGGAAATTTTATCAAGGGGTCACGGCACTAGAAAGGTTGATAACCACTGCTTTAAGCAGACATCTGTGTCATCTACATGCAGGCAGTCCCATTCACGTCTTCTGTGACAGACACAGCTGTGCAGGTGCATGTCCCTGAATGCAGACTGTGTGCATTTGGGGGACACACACCCACACGGCTGTGCAAATTGGGACCAGTGACTGTTTGTGCAGTCACTGTATTCCAAAAAGATATGAATGATAAAGAGTTTATTAAAGAAAAAAAAAAAGAAGAAGAAAAGAACACAACACGAATGGGACTACCTGCACGCGGATGCACAAATTTCTGTGCATCCTATGCAGGCACACATAAGCATACATCTCTGTGAAGGGCCACGTATGTCTGTGTGAATGAGGCCAATTAAATTAAATACACAAATCTAGACACCAGGCAGATGTAAAAAACACAATGCATGCATGTCAGTTATATATTTTTTATTCATCATGCATTTTTGACCTAGACATAGGTCAAAGCTATATACGGCACGCCTTGATATCGGCCTCTAGTAAACACCAGAGCACTTAGCCAGGCAGAGGGATGAGCAGCACTAAGACAGTCAGCTTTCTATTCCTTTGCACAGTGTTGTCTATGAACAGGTTTACAGTAGAGGTGATTACAGGGGGGGGGGGGGGCTTATTATTCGATCCCCTGCAGATTTTTGCCCACTTAAAAAATATAGACCCTTAATTTCTTTGTATCAGACAGAATATAAACCAAAAACGCTGGGGAAAAAAAAAAAAAACACACGATACAAATTGAGTAGCAGTTCAGTGAGTAAAATAAGTATTTGATCCCCAAGCAAAACATGACTTGGTACTTGGTGGAGAAACCCTTGATGGCAAGCACAGAGGTAAGACATTTGTTGTAGTTGGTTACCAAGTTTGCAGACATCTCAGGAGGGATTTTGGTCCCCTCTTTACAGATCTTCTCTAAATCCTTAAAGGAACACTAAAGGCAAAGTTTTTTTTTTTTTTTTTTAAATGGATCCATGGTCCTGCCGTTATTGCGGGCAATCGCGGGTGCCCGGCGGACATCGCGGCCGCCGGGCACACGCACCGGGTCCCGAGCAATGCGGCGGGGAAAAGCAAGGACGTCATATGACGTCCAGTCTGAAGGACGAAAGGTCCCTGCCGACGTCATATTACTATGATTCGGTAGGGAAGAGGTTAAAATAAATCGCTCTAACAGTTGCTTTCTTCTCACCAAGCTTCTTGCTGATGGTCTTGTAGCCCATTCCAGCCTTGTGCAGGTCTACAATCGTGTCCCTGAAGTTCTAGGACAGCCCTTTTGTCTTGCCCGTGATAGTGAGGTTTGAATGGAACAAGGTGTCTTTTATACACATAAAGATGTCGTTAAAAGCACCTTCTTAAGGTTCCTTTCACACTGGCGGTTCCGATCAGGTCCACCTGTCAGTTTTTCAGGCAAACCGAACACTTAATTTACCCATATGGAGCAGTAGATGTCAACGGTGACATATGCGCCGACATCCGCTATTATCTGATCCTGTCGGCCAAAGCCAGACGGATGGTAGTCCTATTTTCCATCCATCTGTCAGAGGCGCCTGTGGGAAAGGGGCCTAAATTGACTGGACTAATCTGTGAACCACATGAGCACATACTGTATGTAGCCAGCCTGTGGGAGCCAGAATTATTGTTGGTTGGAAGGGGATCAAATACTTCTTTTACTCACCGAGCTGCAACTCAATTTATAATATTTGGATCATGTGTTTTTTTCTGGATTTTTGGTTGATATTCTGTCGCTATCATTTAAAGTGGTTGTAAACCCAATCTAATAAAAAAAAAAACCTGCAAGACAAAAAGGCATAATGAGCTAGTATGCATAGCATATTAGCTCATTATGAATTACTTATCTTAGATCAATGCCCCCTCACCCCCCCCCTCCGGCAGCATCTCTCCCGGGGGTTACTTCCGGGTATCACGGCTCAGCTTTAGTGCGCATTTGCTGAGGACATCAGCACATGCAGGGGACAGGGGATATCTCTCCTAAACCGTGCAGGTTTAGGAGATATCCTGGTAGCTACAGGTAAGCCCTATATAGGCTTTATAATAAAATATATATATATATATATATATAATATATATATATATATATACATACATATATACACACACACACACACACACACACACACACACACACACACACAGTATTTATCGGCGTATACCGTGCACTATTTTGCAAAATTCAGGGCAAAATTGTGGGTGCACGATATACGCCGATACCCGCTTTCCCGCGCCGAGTTTGAATACTGCACCAACATATACCGAGCACAGTACACTTGTGTATAGTCGGGCAGTCTCGGCTACACTCGCGCTCACGTCCTGTACATCCAGGACGTCAGCGCGAGCATTGCCGACTATACGCGAGTGTACTGCGCTCGGTATATGCCGGCGCAGTATTCAAACTCGGCGCGGGAAACGAGCGGGGAGGACGCCGCAGAAGGACGCCGGACCCGACGAAGAAGACACCCGCAGACGGACGCCGGACCCGACGAGGCCGCCGTGCAAGACACCAAACTAAGTACAAAAATCTTTTTTTCACAGGGATTTCGGGGCAACTTTAGGCTGCATTCACACCTAAGCGACAGCCGCGTTCGCGTGTAGCGGCAGATTTGCCGCGAGTACAAATGTTTCAATTTTTTTTTTTTTTTTTTTCCTAAAGTATTCCCATTGCTGTCTATGGGAAAACGCGCCTGACGCGTGAAAAAAAGGGTCCGGGACTTTTTTTCAGGCGACAGGCGTTGCGCGTCTATGAGATGTGAACCATCTCCATAGACAGCAATGGGAATTCTCCCCTCTAGCGGCAGAAGCGTCCCGCGTCGGGCGTTTTGTCGCTTAGGTGTGAATGCAGCCTTAGTGGTGCGCGCTATACCCCAATAAATAAGGTACTTACCTGTAGCATAAAAAACACCACTTTAAAATACACCTATGATAAAAATTATAGACCATTTCTTTGTAATGGGAAAACTTACAAAACCTGCAGGGCATCAAATAATTATTTTCCCCACTGTAGATTTTCAACACGCTACTACTACCCTCAAGTCTTGGACAATAACGTAGTGTTTATCTGCAGTGTAGTGCGCAAAATAGTCCAGGACTTGGCTGTGCTGTCTGGCAGGCTTGTCTGGACTACAAGAAATATAAATCCTTTGCCTGGTAAAGCAGTTGATACAAGCAATGTGTATTTAGCAGCTTCTCTGGAGTTCATCACAGGTTTGAAAAATCAAAGTCACCCGTGTTTCTTTTACGTTTATGTTTAACTAGCAGTATACATTTATGATCCATCGCTTCTTACGCATTCCTGTTAATGTTTTACAGCTGTAGGCATGACCCCTGCATTTTCAAACTATTACATAATATTAGCATGCATACAGAGAAAACAAGCCCCTTTAGGATGGAAGCATAAAATAGAAGATATGTAGCCAGAAGTAAAAAAACAACCGGATTACTTGTCAATAGCACAGCATGACGCTGTAATTAAAAGTCTGACTCCGAGAACCATCATCTGCTACATACAGCCAGTCAGGGCCGCTTCGTGATCGCTGGCACAATCAGCAGAGCGATCGCAGACGCCAGTGCAGTATGCCACACAGAACGTTCAAAGCAACTGTGCTGTACTCATTTTATATAAACACATCCAAAGAATAGAAGCGATATAAAACTGAAATCCCTAAAATACAGAGGGCGCCCAATACTGAATCATGAACAAAAGTGCCAATTAAAGAAGAACTCCAGCCATGGCTATATAAAACAAGTGTTTGTTTATGGCTTAAAGCAGAATGCTCCAAACTAAAAAATGCTGCATCCGTGGCAGGGCATCAAGCCTAATTTTCAAAATGTCCCGATTCTGCAGGTTCTGGAAACCATAAAACAGCGGCCGCTCCCTCGTTCTACAAAATGCATTGATTAGAAGCCTAGTCACAACTGCTGCCCGGTAATTTGTTGTGTACTAGAGTTCTTCTTTAAAAAAAAGGTATTAGAAGCATTTAGCCATAATATAATCAAAGTCCCACAACCGTGTGTATGCATGCATATGTGTGTGTGTGTGTGTGTGTGTGTGTGTGTATGTGTGTATGCATGTGTATGAGTGTGTGTATGCATATGCATGTGTGTATGAGTGTGTGCATGCATATGCGTGTGTGTATGAGTGTGTGTGTGTGTGTGCATGCATATGTGTATGATTGTGTATGAGTGTGTGCATGCATATGCGTGTGTGTATGAATGTGTATGAGTGTGTGTATAATTGTGTGCATGCATATGCGTGTGTGTATGAGTGTGTGCATGCATATGCGTGTGTGTGTGTGTGCATGCATATGCGTGTGTGTGTGTGTGTGCATGCATATGCGTGTGTGTGTGTGTGTGTATGCATATGCGTGTGTGTATGATTGTGTATAAGTGTGTGCATGCATATGCGTGTGTATGATTGTGTATGAGTGTGTGCATGCATATGCGTGTGTGTATGAGTGTGTGCATGAGTGTGTGCATGCATATGCGTGTGTGCATGCACACACACACACACACACACACACACTAATATATATATATATATATATATATATATATATATATATATATATATATATATTGTTGCCTTATAAAAATGTTATGTCTAATCGCCATTAGCAACTAGGAATAATTGTACATAGATATAATATACGATAATGATAAAATGTATAGTGTGTAAGGGAAGCATTCCAGGAACGGTTTGAACCAGACTCAGAGTCTATGTGTGTGTGTATGGTATGCTGGAGCTTGTAGTTTCTCAACAGGCACCACATGTTCCAGCATACCCTGCAGGACTTCCCACCCTTGCTGCACAGGCTGTGCAGAAGCATGCAGCAGATTTGAACATGCAGAATCAATCAACAGCAGTGTTTGACCACTTACAGCGAACTCCGTGCACATAACGAGCCAAGCACATCAAGAGTTCCACCTTACCCTTTCTACGGTTGAGCCACAGCATGCAATGCCGAAACATAGCAGTGACAGACGGCATTGATTTGTGAAGTTATGATCGGAAATGGTTAAGAAAGCACTGAAATGGTGATAGGAAAATGCAGATGAAAAGAAATGAGAAAACTTGTAGTCTCTGAGAACAACTCCACCTTAGGAAGGCCACAGCAGGTAGATGGATTACAGTGTAGACCGCCTGCCTATGATTTATTCCCATACAAAGGCTCCACAGGCATTCCGTCGGGCAGGCTCTTCAAGTGAAAAGCAGAGTGGATGCAGGCGGCACAATGCAGAGTTTTCTTCCATGAGTCAGCTGTTGAAATAGGAAATGGCTCCAATCTTCTAGTCATATTCATGTCTAGCACGTATCTACCCACTGCAGAGCAACACGCTATCCCATCCCAGCACAAGTATCCACACTGCTTAGACCAGCAACCCCGGGCTGTAGCAACTGAAATCTGCAAGGCAGGGCGCAACGCCAGGCACACACAGCAACACATACAAGAGGTAGATTTTTTTTTTTTGCTCACCCTGAAAATGAAAGGTTTTCTGATCGACGGTTATAGTAAAGGTGCTGTCGTCCTCATCGTCAATACCAATCACAGCCCCCTGTGGAACAAAGAGGAGAATGCTAAACAGAGTAGCAGTGACATCAGCAGTACATACAGTATTACTACAGCACTGCAGCAGAGCAGCCAGGAGGGAGGACCACGTAGTAGGAAGGAATGTGCAATTATCTCGCAAGCGTCCTTGCACTCCACATTTAGTAAACTGGAGGGGAGGAACGTGACCACCTTCCTGGCACAGCTCCACAGTTCTGGAGAAAAAGGGGGACGGCTATTAAAAAGCCTCAAAAAACTTAAAATACAACTTGATGCAATCTGAAAAGGTTTCCTATACCAACTGCTGTTTTATGTTCTTAAGACTTGTATAACAGGAGGGATCACATTGTACATCGTTTTGGACCTAGGCATTAGTAAAGTCTAGAAGCAGACTTGTTTAAAAGGCAACTTTTACACTAGATGATTATAAATAAATAAACACGCTACAATTTTTTTTATAGATACACACAATATATATATATAAAAACACACACTTTTTATTGCAATTTTCTCAAGCCCCCATCTCTTACCAACCCAATAGCCAATATTACAGATCTCATTTGCAGCACCACCTGCTGGTCACATATGGTATCGCAAGTAAACAATTATACAATAGCTCACTTTAAAGCGGAGGTTCACCCGTACAATATACTTTTTCCCCTTAGATTGATGCTCGTTTTGTCTAGGGGAATCGGCTAGTTGTTTTAAAATATGAGCAGTACTTACGGTTTACGAGATGCATCCTCTCCGTCGCTTCCGGGTATGGGCTGCGGGACTGGGCGTTCCTATTTTGATTGACAGGCTTCCGACGGTCGCATCCATCGCGTCACGATTTTCCGAAAGAAGCCGAACGTCGGTGCGCAGGCGCAGTATAGAGCCGCACCGACGTTCGGCTTCTTTCGGCTACTAGTGACGCGATGGATGCGACCGTCGGAAGCCTCTCGGAAGACTGTCAATCAAGAAGGAACGCCCGCTCCCGAAGACCCATACCCGGAAGCCGACGGAGAAGATGCATCTCAAAAACGGGCAAGTACTGCTCATATTTTAAAACAACTAGACGATTCCCCTAGACAAAACGAGCAGGAATCTAAGAGGAAAAGGTAAAAAAATAAATAAATGGGTGAACTCCCGCTTTAAGAACCAATGCTATTGAATGTTATTTATGCAGTTCTCTTAGCATTTTGAAAGAAAACTGTTTCGAGAGGTCCATTTAAGTTTGACAGATCTGGAGAGGAAACTCCAAGGAGATGCCCATAGAGGACCGAGGTCGACTTCCTGGTGCATTCATATCCAATGACCCTCTCTAGATCGGATTGCACAATTTGCGTGTCGTTGGATATTATTTGGGCTTTAAATGCAGTTGTATATAGCGAAATAGATGCAAGGGAGGCACATTGTTGTGGGATACTAGATGATTGAAATGGGGGGGGGGGGTGTATAGCCGCGCCGGTGGTGAGGTCAGATATCAGTTTAATACCACATTTGGCCCATATTTTAGGGTCTGTTAGTGAGTAAAGATGGGATAAGGTATGGTTGTTCCATAGGGGGGCGTGTGGGGAGACTGCATTCTGTGGGAATCTCTCAAGTCCCTGTCCCTCCAGGCCCTTAGAGTCGTGTGCATGGAGGCGGTCAAATCGTATGGAGCTTTGAGACCTCGAAGGGGTAAATGTGTTACGGCCTCCATAGACCTGACCACCGACGCCGGGTTGGATGCGTCTGGCACCAGCCACCAAACTGCCGTGACCAGCTGGGCTGCCAGAAAATATTTCTGGCAGTCCGGAAACGCCAAACCCCCCCACGACACCGGACGCATCAGTGTGCACAATTTAAACCTACGGTGGTCTGGGCCCCAGAGGAAGGAGGAGAATGTTCAGTTTCGTAAAAAATGAGCAAGGTATCCATTGTGGGGAATTACGGAATAGGTAGGTACATTTAGGTATGATTTTCATTTTAATTAAGTTAATGCGGCCTAATAAGGATAGAGGAAGGTTCTCCCAGGCTTTTAGTTTGGCCTTGACTTCTTGGACCACCGGCTCCAGGTTAAGGGGGATAAAGCTGGACGCGTCCTTCGAGACACGCACCCCCAAGTACACCATTTCGTCTACCCATTGCAGTTGGAGATCTGGCGGGGCTAGTCGTTTTGCCTCAGGTTCAATAGCTAGCAATTGGGATTTTGTCCAGTTCACCCGTAATCCTGTTAGTTTAGAGAAATCTGTCAATACTTGCAGCGCTCCTCTAAGGGGGGAGTCTGCGTTTTTCAAAAAGAGTAGGAGGTCACCCACGTACAGAGCTACCCTCTCCTCCAGCCACGCTATTTTTAGTCCTTTTATGTGTGGAGAGACCCGCAGTGCCTCCGCCACCGGTTCCATAGCAATTCGAACAATGCTGGAGAGAGAGAGGGCAGCCCTGCCTGGTACCCCTGGATAGCGGGAAGGGGAAGAGACGTCACCACCCAGTCTAATCGGGTCTAAATTTTTCCTTGAATCAGACCAGAAGACGCACAGGACCCTTCTCCAATGCGGACCGTGGCTACCCGAAGATGTGTGAACCCGCTCTATAAAGAGACGGTCACACTCTCCTGTCATGCGAATTGGATGCAGAGAAGCCCACATTCAATTCACATATGTGTGAACTAGAGGTCAACCGATATGGGTTTTTCTCTGGCCGATACCGATGCCGATATTTCAAAATCGGGGCGGCCGATGGCCGATATTTTAGGCCGATTTTTGCGGCCGATATTTTAGGCCGATTTTTTTTTTCTTTCCCATTATTTTAGAAAACCTAGGTTGGGGAGGAGGTTATTGTTCAGGGTGGAAAGGTGGAGTGCAGCCTATCAGTGTCCATCAGTGCCCACCAATGCAGCTCACCAGTGTAGCCTATCAGTGTCCATCAGTGCCCACCAATGCAGCTCACCAGTGTAGCCTATCAGTGTCCATCAGTGCCACCTCATTAGTGTCCACCAGTTCAGCCTGTCAGTGCAACCTCATCAGTGCCTACCAGTTCAGCCCATTAGTGTCCATCAGTACCACCTCATTAGTGCCCACCAGTGCAGCCCATCAGTGCCACCTCATAATTATTAAAAAAGAAAAAAAATACAATCTTAGTCATTTTAAGGAGGGGGGTACAGAGAGGTGGTTGTGGAGGAGGGAGGTACAGAGAGGTGGTTGTGGAGGAGGGAGGTACAGAGAGGTGGTTGTGGCGGAGGGAGGTACAGAGGTGGCTGTAAAGCTACCTCTCTGTACCCCCTCCTCTACAGCCACCTCTCTGTACCCGCCTCCTCCACAGCCACCTCTCTCTGTACCCGCCTCCTCCACAGCCATGTGTTGTGGAGAGGGATGGGTGGGGATGCATTGTGCCCCTTAACTTAAAATAAGGGTCACGCTGATGGGCACATTTTATGTTAAGGGGCACTCTGATGGGCACAACAAAACGTGCTCCTTAACATAAAATTTGCCCATCAGAGTGCCCCTTAACATGCAATATGCCCATCAGCGAACACATTAAAAATATACCCATCAGCGTGCCCCTTAACATAAAAGTTTTGTTGTGCCCATCAGAGTGCCCCTTGACATAAAATTTGCCCATCACAGTGTCCCTTAATAACATAAAATGTGCCCATGAGCACATTTATTGTTATTAAGGGACACTCTGATGGGCAAATTTTATGTTAAGGGGCACTCTGATGGGTATATTTTTAATGTGTATGCTGATGGGCATATTTTATGTTAAGGGGCAATCTGATGGGCACAACAAAATGTGTCCATCAGTGTGCCTCTTAAAACAATATGCTCATCAGTGCGCACATTAAAAATATACCCATCAGAGTGCCCCTTAACATAAAAAAGTGCCCATCAGCGTGACCTTGCCCAGCAGTGTTAGTGTTGACAAAAAATAAATGCCCATAGTGATCTACATCAATGAACGAATATGCCACATACCTAGCTCGAATGCAGGGGATGCTGCAAAATAAGAAGCCGGGAAGGAGTAGCAGGGGGCGGGGCGCGCACTGGGCGTCACGCCTCTACTCGCAACGGAGAGCCAGTAGAAGACCCGGGAACCAGGAGCAGCAGGGGGTGGGGCACGCAAGGGTGACGTGAGAGACAGGCGTGGCCCCCTACTTGCAATGTGAGCACGGAGTGGACCGCGAGCTGCAGGGGAAGGACCGTGACGTCACGCCCCTACTCGCCGCCGTACGTAGACTTCCAGGACCTGCGGTGAGTAGCAGAGGCCAATGCGGATGGAGGATTCATGGCGGGGGCGGGGGCACTGGTGACTGGTCAGTACATGACTGGAAGGCAAGGGACCTCAAGGCCTGGATATTGTAGCGGCGAATCGGCCGATTTTTTCACGATAATCGGCCGATGCCGATTTCACAAAAACGGCCAAATATCGGCCGATATATCGGCCGACCGATATATCGGTCGACCTCTAGTGTGAACCTGGCCTTAGGCAACCCTTGAAAACTTGTAATTTCAGGCAAGCCTATCCCAGCTATAGCTAGCAATTGGATCTTACTTTGTTAAAACAACTCACACCGCGCCCCCCCCCCCCCCACCACACACACGTATTCGCTGTAGTATCACTTCCCTGTGCCTCTAGATTATAGAACTAACTAACTGCGCAGTCTTTTTTTTTTTGTAAAGCTCTTTGCAAACCGTTGGCGTTACATATTACTTAGGATGGGAAAATCTGAAAAGCCAAATTAAAAGACAAAATTAGGCTAAAACCTTTTATCTAGTGCAGGGGTCTCCAAAATTTTCAAACAAAGGGCCACTTTATTGTCCTTCAGACTTTAGGAGGGCCGGATTGTGGCCAGCAGGGGCAGAAAATGTCACGGGCCCAACATCAGTGAGAATAAATATGGCCTCAGGGTTGGTGGTCAATAGGAGGAGTATTCCCCCCCATTAGTAGGAGGAATAGCATTCCATCATTGGTATCAGTAAAATGTATAGAGCCAGATCCACATAGAAATAGATCGGCGCAACGTATCAGAGATACGCTACGCCGCCATACCTTACCTGGCGTTCTTTCGAATCCTCAAAGATTTTGCGCCGTAAGTTACAGCGGCGTAGTGTATTTCTGGCGGCGGAATTCAAATCGGCGATTAGGGGGCGTGTTTCATTTAAATGAAGCGTGTCCCCGCGCCGAATGAACTGCGCGTGCTCCGTTTCTAAATTTCCCGCCATGCATTGCGCTAAATGACGTCGCAACGACGTAATTTTTTTAAACTTAGACGTGAATTCCGTCCATCCCCATTCACGGACGATGAATTTCAAAAAAAAAAAAATTAAAATTTCGACGCGGGAACGACGGCCATACTTAACATGGCAAGTCTAACTATACGCCGCAAAATAGCAGCTTTAACTATACGCCGGAAAAAGCCGACTAGAGACGACCTAAGAGAATGCGACGGCCGCGCGTATGTTCATGGATCGTCAGAAATAGCTAATTTGCATACCCGACGCGGAAAACGACGAGAACGCCACCCAGCGGACGCCGAAGTATTGCATCTAAGATCCGAAGGCGTACGAGGACGTACATCTGTCGGATCTAAGCCATATGCCGTCGTATCTTGGTTTGAGGATTCAAAACAACGATACGACGCGGGTAATTTGAAAGTACGCCGGCGTATCAGTAGATACGCCGGCGTACTCCGTCTGTGGATCTGGCCCATAGTTCCCCATTGTTGGTGTCAGTGGGAGAAATAGTGCCCCAAGGGCCGCATAAAGGCCAGCAAAGGGCCACATCTGGCCCTCGGGCCACAGTTTGGAGACCCCTGATCTAGATTTGGAGACCCCTATCAGGTTTTTACTGTATCCAGGGCTCTGTTAGAAAGATATGTCTGTGTTGCTGTTGGGAGAGGTATCAGGACAGGAAGCGAGAGTAAATATATCTGCAACAGAGGCCCAGACAGCAATAAAAACCCAGGAGGAGTTCAAATCCCTCCTCAAGCTAAAATTAGAAAGAGTTGTGCTGAAAACTGGAGAAAAATAATTAAAATAAATATCTTTTAGCTGGATACTATAAACTGAACTTAGAAAAAAAAAAAAAAAAAAGGAAGGAATGCAGAATTGCTATGTCACTGGGAATATCTAAAAATGTAATTGTGCCTGGACAAATCTCAGCCAGGATTAGGCGCCAACCCTACACTACCTGCATATATGACTATATAGGTTGCTAAAAGATACCCATTTAAGCAGTTAAAAATAAAATCTGATCAAAATTAAGAGCCGGTTCACACTTCCGCGGCACGACTTTGGGGGCGACCTGCAAAACGACTTCTGTATAGAAGTCAATGCAGGTCGCCCCGAGCCGCCCCCGAAGTCGTGCAAGAACCTTTTTCTAATTCGGAGCGACTTGCGTCGCTCCTATTAGAACGGTTCCATTGCATTGAATGGGACGCGACTCGTCAGGCGGCAGAGCAGCCTGACTAGTCGCCCCAGTGTGAACCGGCTCGAACAGCGAAGATTTTCCTTTTAAGTTTTGTTATTTGTTTAAAAATAACAAACATGTTATACTTACCTGCTCTAACACCCAGATCCTCCTCTCAGGTCCCTCGTTGGAACTCCGGGTCCCTCCCTCCTTTTAAATACCCCCACAGCAAGCAGTATGGTATTGGGGTACCCAAGGCAAGCTGCTGCTTTCTGTGTCCACTCAGACACAGAACCGTGGCTCACACCACCCCTCCTCTCTTCTCATTGGTTTAAGGACTTTAATGGACAGCAGAGGGAGCCAATGTCACCCACTGCTGTGTCTCAGCCAATAAGGAGAAAGAGTCGCACACAGCCGAGGCTCTAGTGCAACATCGTTGGATTGAGATGGAGCTCAGGTATTGGGAGGGCTGCTGCACACAAGCGTGTTTTTTTTTAATTTTTTCCATATCTGCATAGAATGTTTAGAACCACTTTAAGCCTTAAAAACGGAGGTCCACGCGTTTTTTTTTCTTGCGGCTCCACTGCCCGATTCCCTACCGCACATGCGTGAGGATCGCGGCACGCAGTCACTGGTCCCTGCTCTCTCCTGGGAACAGTGTTTCCCAAAAGACAGCGGGGGGGGTGGGGGGGGTGACGTCATGAGGCTGGACCCGGAATCTGCACCCCCCTGAAAGGTGCCAAATATGACACCGGAGGGATCCAAAAAGCGGAGGTTCACTTTGTGCGAACCTCTGCTTTAAGGGTCATGCACACGGCCCGAATATCAGGCTGCATCGGCCGCTTCAATAGAAACAAACATTCGAGAGGGAACCATAAGTACCATGGGGGGAGAGAGCACTGGGAGTGGGTTATAATAAAATAATAGAAGGGAAGGCATGGGATAGCGTCCCCCCATGCCTAAATATTAGGAAATATGATTTTTTTTTTTGTTTTTTTTTAACAAATGCTGACCCTTGTAGTGCCCCCCCCCCTTTTTTGTTTATGGATTAATTTTGGGAATCAACTGTCCAAGCCATAATTCAGTGAGTGGGAGGATAGGAAATAAATAAGGAAGATGGGAAGACCCCAATGGTAGGAATAGGATTGTTTGGTTCCCTCTTGTTTTGTTTCCTTTTTCTTTCTTTCTTCTCTTCCTCTCTCTCGAGGAGTGTATAGAGAGATTGTATTGTGATAAATTCTTTGGAAAGTATCTGGATCTAATTACTTATATTTGTTAAGATGATTGCTACTTCCCATGTTTTGTACAAATGAAGAGGAAAATTTATTTTGAAAAATAAAGAAATTGTAAAAAAAAAAAAAAAACATTCGACCTGTGTGTACAAGACTGGTGTGTTCTGGCGGGGGGGCTCCCCGCTGTGAGAACACAAGAGGGGGAGACTGTTGTACGAACATTGCATAGTTAGTACAGCAGCCCCGGACAAGTTATTCTGTTTTCTTGTTGTTCAGCCTACTGGGTTTTAACACACACACACGTGTGTACCCGGCTTGATTTTCTATGCTTTGATTAATTCTTTAACCGCTCTACTACCAGCCGCCGTCAAATGACGACGGCAAAGTAGCTCAGTTATTCTGACAGGACGTTATATGACGTCCTGTCATTGAAAGCCGCTAGGGGGCGTGCGCACCCGTCGCGTTACTGGGAACACAATGCGCGTGCCCGGCGGCCGCCGGGCACCCGCGATTGCCCAGTAACTGAGCAGGGACGTGGAGCTCTGTGTGTAAACACAAAGATCCACGTCCTGTCAGGGAGAGGAGACCGATACTGTGTCCCTTGTACATAGGGACACAGATCGGTCACCTCCCCCAGTCACCCCCCTCCCCCTACAGTTAGAACACTCACCAGGCAACACATTTAACCCCTTCACCGCCCCCGTAGTGGTTAACAGTAATCAATGCATATTTACTGTATAGCACTGTTCACTGTATAAATGTGAATGGTCCCAAAAATGTGTCAAAAGTGTCCGATGTGTCCGCTGTGTCGTCGCAGTCCCGAAAAAAAATCATAATTATGTCCCCTATTTTGTATGCAATATAACTTTTGCGCAAACCAGTCACTATACGGTTATTGCGATTTTCTTTTTTTTTTTACCAAAAATATGTATCGGCCTAAACTTTAGATAACATTTTTATTTTTATTTTTTTTAAATGGGATATTTATTATAGCAAAAAGTAAAAAATAGTGTTTTTTTTCAAAATTTACGATCTTTTTTTTGCTTATAGCCCAAAAAATAAAAACCACACAGGCGTTCAAATACCACTAAAAGAAAGCTCCATTTGTGGGAGAAAAAGGACGTCAATTTTGTTCGGGAGCCTCGTCGCATGACCGCGCAATTGTCAGTTAAAGTGACGCAGTGCCGGAAGCTAAAATTTCGTCTGGGCAGGAAGGGGGTGTATGTGCACAGTAGGCAAGTGGTTAAAGGCATTTTTGCTTTCCTTTTAAAAGATTAAAAGCAAAACTAATAATGAGAAAGGTTAGGAACTTTTTGATGGTGATGGTAAAAATCAAGCAAACATTTCTTTATAATTAATACTTTATATTACTGGGTAATCAAATGAAAACCTAAATGGAATGAATTGGAAAGCAATTTATTTGCGTGAGTTTTAGTTCACATTGTCAAAGGAATAAAAAAGAAAAAAGGCATGGAGGAGCTCAGCTATGAGGAGAGATTAGAGAAACCGATATTATTCTCTTGAGGAGAGGAGATTAAGGGGGGATATGATCAAATATATAAGGGGTCCATTCAGTGAACTTGGTGTTGAGTTATTCACTTTACGGTCAACACAAAGGACACGGGGGCACTCTTTACGTCTAGAGGAAAAGAGATTTCATCTCCAAATACGGAAAGGTTTCTTCACAGTAAGAGCTGTGAAAATGTGGAATAGACTCCCTCCAGAGGTGGTTCTGGCCAACTCAGTAGATTGCTTTAAAGCGGAGGTTGACACAAAAAGTGAACCTCCGCTTTTTGGATCCCTTCCCCCCTGCGGTGTCACATTTGGCACCTTTCAGGGGGAGGGGGGTGCAGATACCCGTCAGACAGGTATTTGCACCACTTCCGGGTTCTAACTCTCGCGGGAGTCCAGCCTTGTGACGTCACCCCCCCGCTGTCTTCTGGGAAACACTGTTCCCAGGAGAGAGCGGGGACAAGTGAAGGCGCACCGCGACCCTCGCGCATGCGCAGTAGGTAATCGGGCTGTGAAGCCGCAAGGCTTCACTTCCTGATTCGCTCACCGAGGATGGCAGCGGAAGCAGCCGAGGAACGAGCGATCTCCTTGGCCTCGTCTGCCGACATCGCGGGCACGCTGCATAGGTAAGTGTCCATTTTTTAAAAGTCAACAGCTGCAGTATTTGTAGCTGCTGGCTTTTAACCACTTGAGACCCAGAGGACGTCCTGGGACGTCCTCGGCTTTGTGCGGTGATATCTGAATAATGCCTGCAGCTGCAGGCATCATTCAGATATCGCCGTCTTCAGCCGGCGATTCTGTGCACCAGAAGAACGATCAAAGCGGCGGTTCTGCCACTCGATCGTTCTTCTAGGCAGCGGGAAGGGACGTCCCCCCCCCCTCCCGCCGCCATCCGGTGCTTCTCCGGGCTCTCCCGTGCCATCGGGGGCCCGGAGAGCGTATCGGCCGGCGCTCGTTGGTGAACCATAGAGATGACTGGTGACCAGACGGTCACAGTCATCTCTATGACCGTCGGAGGACCGGGCGCGACGTTATGACGTCACGCCCGGTACCTGAAAGTAAACAAAGCCACTATCGCGGCTGTCGGCATGTAGTCGGTGATTTTTTTTTCACCGATTTCATGCTTGTAAGCCTGTAGGAGAGATGTGGGGTCTTATTGACCCCACATCTCTCCATAAAGAGGACCTGTCACAGTGATTCTTATTACAAGGGATGTTTACATTCCTTGTAATATGAATAAAAGTGATAAAAAAAAAAAAATTTTTTTTTTTTAAAACGCCCCTGTCCCGGTCGTTCGCGTGCAGAAGCGAACGTTCATGCAAGTCCCGCCCACATATGTAAACACCGTTCGAACCCCACATGTGAGGAATCATCGCGTGCGTTAGAGCGTGTGCAACAATTCTAGCACTAGATCTCCTCTAACTCAAAAATGGTAACCTGTAAAAAAAATTTAAGCATCGCCTATGGAGATTTTTAAGTACCGAAGTTTGGCGCCATTCCATGAGTGTGCGCAATTTTAAAGCGTGACATGTTAGGTATCTATTTACTCGGCGTAACATCGTCTTTCACATTATACAAAAAAAATTGGGCTAACTTTACTGTTTTGTTATTTTTTAACTCATGAAACTGTTTTTTACCCTAAAAAGAGGCGTTTGAAAAATGATTGCGCAAATACCGTGCGAGAAAAAAAGTTGCAATGACTGCCATTTTATTCCCTAGGGTGTCTGCTAAAATATATATATATATATATATAATGTTTGGGGGTTCTGATAAATTTTCTAGCAAAAAAATTGTGATTTTTGCATAAAGGAGAAAAGTGCCAAAATAGGCCCGGTAACGAAGTGGTTAAAAAGAAACAAAAAACGGATGGACCTCCTTTTTAAGAAAGGCCTGGTTTCTTTCTTAAATGTACATAATATAACTGGTTACTGACATTTATAGGTAAAGTTGATCCGGGGATTATTCGATTGCCTCTCGGGGGATCAGAAAGGAATGGTTTCCCCTGCTGTAGCAAATTGGATCATGCTCTGCTGTTTTTTTTTGCCTTCCTCTGGATCAACTGTGGGTATAGAATTGGGTATATGGGATTGTATTAGGGTTGTCCCGATACCGATACTAGTATCGGTATCGTGACCGATACTAAGCATTTCCCCGAGTACTTGTACTCGGGGGAAAATGCTCCGATACATCACCCTATACCTGACCCGCCTGTATCCTCCTCCAATTCCCCCCATCCGTTCTGCTCTCCCCCTCCATGCTCCGTGTCCCCCCTTCTGTACCGCTTCTATCCTCCTTGGCTCTGCGCTCCCCTCCATGCTCCGCGTCCCCCCTCCGTGCCGCTGCTATCCTCCACGGTTCTGCTGTCACCCTCCGTGCCGAAGCTGTCACCCTCCATGTGGCAGCTGTCAACCTCCGTGCTCCGCTCTCCCCCTCCATGTTCCGCTCTCCCCCTCCATGCCACCGCTGTCACCCTCAGTGCTCCGCTCTCCCCCTCCATGCCACAGCTGTCCCCCTCCGTGCTCCGCTCATGCCGCAGCTGTCACCCTCCGTGCTCCGCTCTCCCCCTCCATGCCGCAGCTGTCACCCTCCGTGCTCCGCTCTCCCCCTCCATGCCGCAGCTGTCCCCCTCCGTGCTCCGCTCATGCCGCAGCTGTCACCCTCCGTGCTCCGCTCTCCCGCTCCATGCCGCAGCGGTCACCCTCCGTGCTCGGCTCTCCCGCTCCGTGCCGCAGCGGTCACCCTCCGTGCTCCGCTCTCCCGCTCCATGCCGCAGCTGTCACCCTCCGTGCTTCGCTCCCCCCTCCATGCCGCAGCTGTCACCCTCCGTGCTCCGCTTTCCCTCTCCATGCTCCGTGTCCCCCCCTCCATCCTCCGTGTCCCACCCTCCATGTCCTCCTCCTCTACCCCCTCTGTCAGGATGGAGAGCGGCGCTAGGAGCCGCTAAACCCGGCTCCTACCTTTTCTAAATGAACAGTGTCAGTGATCACTGACTCTGTTCATTCATAGAACTGAAACATTGTAACCTGTGTTTACGATGCTTCAGTTTATGAATGGAGAGGAGCCTCTGTCTCCTGTCCATTCATTTCCAGTGCAGCTGAGAAAGGGACTGTCCTTAGTCCCTTTCTCTGTCTCAAAGGTGAGATGTCAGAGGTCTGTTAAGACCAACACACTCACACCATCCACCACCCGAGAAAGCATTGTAAAAAACAAAAAAAATTGTGAAATTTTTAATTGTCCAAAATAGAAAAAAAATACTGACAAATGACATTTAAAAAAAAAAAAGAAGAAGGATCGATAATCGGTATCTGCGAGTACTTAAAAAAAAAAAGTATCGGTACTTGTACTCGGTCTTAAAAATGTGGTATCGGGACAACCCTAGATTGTATGATATTATTGTTATTTATTTTTATGGTTGGACTTGTGTCTTTTCAACCTGACTAACTATGTAGGTGTAATTTAAGTCTGTTGCTTCAATCCTCTGCTATCAGCATGAGTCACTTCTGACACCCAAGCAAAAATAAAAAATGGTGACAAGGGAGGGACCTCCAGCAGATTGACAGCCTCAGCTCTGTTCCTGCGTGCTCTTCCTTCCAAACAGCTGTCAGAGCTTATTATATATATATAGATATAGATATAGATATAGGTTTTTTTTTTCTTCATGCTATCTATGCATGAAGATAAAAAAAAACCTGTGTAGCAGGCAGCCTCCCTAGCACCTACCAATTACTTACCTGAGCCCATTCTCTCTCCAGCGATGTCCACGAAAGTCTAAGTCGTCTAAGACTCTCCTGCTGATTGGCTGAGACACAGCAGCTGCGCCATTGGCTCCTATGACTGTCAAAGTCAGCCAGCCAATTAGAGTAAGGGGGCGGGGCCAGGTCTAGGCTCCATGTCTGAATGGATGCTCTGACTCAGCTCGGGTGCCCCCAAAGAAAGCTGCTGGGGCACTCGATAGGAGGTAGGGGGCAGGAGAAAAAAAAAAAAAAGAAGGAGGATAACATGTTTGTTTTTTTGTTTTTTAAAAAACGTGACTTTACAATCACGAAGTTAAATCTATTAAAATTTAAAAACACACAGTGAAAAGCACATTTATACTTCGGAAAACAAAAGAACAAAAGATCCTGTTTACAAAAGGCTAACCTGGCCGATATGAATCATTAGTGGTCACTGTCAACAACTCTACTGACTCATATGGGCTTATACAATAGGTCAACAATGATGTCAAAAGCATGGAAACTCACAGCAGTATTCTGTAGGAAAATCAAAAGAATTATGAAGTATTTCGGATGTATGTATGTATGTATGTATAAAACATAAGTAAAGGCAAATTCATTTAAAGGAGAACTCCGGTCAAAAACGTTGTTGTCCATGTCAATTGATCGCCTACCTTCACCCACTATGCCATCCATCTTCTGAGCTCAGTAGTTCCTCTGTAATAGTCTGCTGGTTTTAAAGTAAAAACCTGTACTGCCCTGTCATTTCCTGTTTGCAAGACCGGTGGCTGCCATCCCTCCTGTAATCCCAGCCACCGGTCTTGGCATTTCCCATTTGTAGTTCTATCTACAGCAAGTGATGTCCACTCCCAAGTACTTCATTTCCCAAGTGAAATGTAATTGATACGTTTTACATTCAACATTGTACTGGAAGTAAAGGGGAAAATTATTGGAACTGTTAAAGTAATTTTAATGCAATAAACTTGTTACTCAACTTGGGGGGGGGGGGGGGGACTAATCTCTGCAATACCTCACAAATGTAGAGATGATGTAATTAGTACCTTAGCAGTGCAGATTAGCTACATGGTGTAAACATTTACAAAAAAGTGCCCTGCAGGTGGGACTTGGACAGGTTTGGGATGAGCAGCGTTGGTTTGCATGACATAGCAATACTGCCACCTACTTGCCACCCAGGGAAATGATGCGTTGTAGAACTTTACTCAGAAATGATACTTACAATAAAGTTACCTTAAAGTATGTCTAGCCAAACCTCGTTAAAATTTTGAACAGAGTAGGAAAAAAGTCAAGGGAAATCAAACCCCCCCCCCCCCCCCCTTGACTTTTTTTTTTTTTTATCAGTCAGTGCCATGTGTCACAGTTTGTTCCCACTAATGTCATAATGCAATCTCATGATCAATATCATAAATATGCAATAAAAATAAGCTCTAATTAAAAAGTTAAATATTAAAAAACGTGGGGGGCGTGTCCAAGATGGCGATGGGAGCAGACGTGTAGTCGCTGAGCTCCCGCTCTGAAATCCTTTCCTGCCTAGATCCGTGTGTGGAATCCGCCTAATCACCTCACCTTTTCTCCCCCTGGCTCCCGGGGAATGCGCCGGTCCAACAAGGGTAGCCGGACGCGCCGTCATACCGCCGCTGAGGCCACCCCGCCGAAGCTTGGGCCTACAGTGCAGGCCTCTACACGCCGCATGGCGTCTCACGTGGACCCCCCGCGGGACGAGTCGATCCAGGCTGGCTCAGCAGCCTTTGAGGCTCTCATGGCGGCGATCTCCACCTGCCAGTCCACCCTCACGGTCAAGATCGACCACGTCCAGGCGGAAACGGCGCTCATACGCCGTGACCTCGATTCGTTCCGGGACCGCGTGTCGGAGGCGGAGAGACGGGTCTCGGACCTGGAGGATATGGAGGATATCCAGAGGGACCACCACACCGACATCCAGTCGCTGAAGGCCAGGGTGAAGGTCCTGGAGCACAGAGCGGAAGACGCCGAGAATAGAAACCGCCGCAACAACCTGAGGGTCCTCGGCCTCCCGGAGGGGGCGGAAGGTACAGACCCGGTCGCCTTCATGGAACAGATCCTCCCAGTCCTCCTCCCGGGCGCCCGATTTTCCCCCTACTACTCCATTGAGAGGGCCCACCGCATACCGGCGACCAGGGGCCCGGTGGGAGCCCCCCCGCGCACCTTCATCTTCAAACTCCTCCACTACCGCGACAGAGACACCGTCCTCCGGGCTGCACGTCTGCAGGGGGAACTCAAATTCCAGAACGCCAGGCTCCTGATATTCCCGGACTACTCGGTGGACACACAGCGCCAGCGTAAGTCATTCGACCATGTCCGTGCCATGCTTAGGGACCGCGGTGTTAAATACAGCATGCTCTTCCCCGCAAGACTCCGGGTACAAGATGGAGAGAGGGTACACTTCTTCACCTCCCCGAGGGATGCTGCGGCCTGGGCCGAGTCCCTGCCGCGCTGACCGAGCGGTAACACTTATTCTCCTGCACCCTTCACCGGATGACTGTGAGTAATCCCCCTGAGGGGACTCCCTGTGGGGGGTTGGGGGGCCCAGTTGGCGCCCTGTTATGTTTTATAGTTATGTGTTATATGACAGTACTGTTATTTTTCTTTCTATTGATTGCTTTGAAGGTGGATCGGGACCCTTCCTTTGGCCAGACTCTGGCCGGGGTGAACGGTCCAGGCCGTATATGTTTAAATGCTCCTATTGTGATCTTCTCGGGGGGTTACCATGGCTACACTTGATGTCCTCTCCTGGAACACACGGGGCCTCAACTCCCCGATTAAACGGTCTCTCGTTTTTCAATTTATTAAAAAGCACAGCCCCCATGTTTGTGTGTTGCAGGAGACGCACCTGGTGGGTAGCAGGACACTTAGTCTTAAAAAACCTTGGGTGGGCCACCACTATCACTCAACGTACTCCACCTACGCCAGAGGGGTTAGTATCCTGGTGCTTAAATCACTCCCCTTCAAGCTCCTAGATTTGGTCCTTGACCCAGACGGCAGATTTGTGCTGGTTCACGCCCTGATCTACAGTCTCCCGTGGGCCCTAGTGGGTTTGTATTTGCCCCCTCCTGCCTCCCTGGGGGTCCTGGGAGTACTTGCGGCCAAGTTGGCGCAGTTTCCCTGCGACAATGTGGTCCTGATGGGTGATTTCAACCTGGTCCCGGACACTGGTATGGACAGGTTCACCTCATCGGGCACTACCTCGCCAGGGATTGGCGGAATGGGCGGACACGTACGGCCTCACGGACGTATGGCGATGGAAGAACCCGGATTCTCGGGCTTTCACCTGCCATTCGGCCACCCATAGATCTTTCTCTCGAATCGACTTGGCGTATGTCGGGGCGCCGGTTCTGCCCAGGGTTCGTGACATCACTATTCTTCCTCGCGGGATTTCAGACCACGCCCCCCTGCTTCTCTCACTGACTCTGACGACCGACCCGACCGACACCCTCTGGAGGCTTTCCAGATTCTGGGTCTCTGACCCGGAGGTGGAGCCCAGGTTCCAAGACACCCTCCGCGCCTTTTGGGTAGACAACCCAGGCACGGCGGCGGAGACCGTGGTGTGGGACGCCTTTAAGGCCTCCTCCCGGGGTCACTACCAGTCAATCATTGCGGGGGTCCGGAGGGAACGAAGGGCCGAGCTCACTAAGGTAGAGGGGGAGGCGGTTAGGCAAGAAGCCCTGTATGTTCGCACCCGCGAACCCCACCATTACTCCCGCCTCCAGTCCCTGACGCAGCAGGCTGTTCTTCTACGGACGGCCCTGACACAGAAAAAGCTCCTTCACCAGTCTCAGCGCATTTTTGAACAGGGGGAGCGGACGGGAAGACTTTTGGCCTGGCTCTCTAGGGAGCAGTCGGGTCTGTCCGCCATTGCACAGGTCAGGGACGGGGAGGGGACCCTCCACTCCACTCCACGGGAGATCAACCGATGCTTCGCTGATTACTACCAACGCCTATATAGCTCCAAAGTGGCATATGATCTACCCGATCTCTTGAACTACCTGGAGGAGGTGGACGTCCCTGTTCTCACTCCCTCTTCTGTGCGCAAACTAGATGCCCCATTTAAGCTTGAGGAGATACACGCCGCTCTAAAGATGATGCAGAAGGGAAAGACTCCGGGACCGGATGGGTTCCCGGTGGAATTCTTTAAGGCTCATGAGGAAGATCTGGCCCCTAGACTAAAATCCCTCTTTTCCTCGGCCTCAGAGGCGGGAGCACTCCCGGACTCGATGTGCGAGGCAGTAATTGTGGTAATCCCTAAGGCCGGTAAGGACCCTACCCTGTGCTCATCGTACCGTCCCATTTCTCTCCTCAATGTTGATGCAAAGCTCTTCGCGAAGATCCTTGCAAATAGGCTCAACACCGTCATCACGGCCTTGGTCCATCCGGACCAGACGGGCTTTATGCCCGGTCGCGGCACCGATATTAATCTTCGCCGCTTACATACTCACCTGGCGCTGGCGGGCCCTGATGACCCCGGAGTGGTGGCCTCACTTGATGCCGAGAAGGCTTTCGACTCGGTGGAGTGGGGCTATCTCTGGGCGGTTTTGTCGCGATTCGGTTTTGGTCCCCGTTTCCTGTCCTGGATACAAATGCTGTATGCTCACCCCAAGGCGCGTATTCGCACCAACGGGACCCTGTCTCCTTCCTTCTCCTTGGAGAGGGGGACCAGACAGGGCTGCCCACTGTCACCGGCATTATTTGCCCTGGCTTTGGAGCCACTAGCCGCGCACATCCGACGAGACCCGGAGGTCCGAGGGGTTAAGGTGGGTCCTCTTGAGGAGAAACTCTCGCTCTATGCCGACGATGCTCTGCTGTATTTGGCAGACGCTTCTGCATCTCTCCGTAATGCGCTGGCGCATTTTGAGACGTTTGGGCGTTTCTCGGGAGTGCGAATAAATTGGGACAAGTCGGTGTTGCTCCCGCTCCACCCCTCGCTGATCCGCACCGACACTCACACTTCTCTACGATGGGTGGACGAATTCACCTATCTGGGGGTAAGGGTGGGTCTCGAGTCGGGGTCATACATGGAAAAGAATATCCTCCCAACGCTAGACCACCTGACCAAACGCTGTGCGACGTGGCGTGCTCTCCCCCTCTCACCGGTAGGACGGGAAACCTTATTAAAATGGTTATACTCCCCAAATTGCTATATTTCTTCCGCCAGACCCCTGTCATTATCCCGAAGTCCTTCTTTCGACGTCTGGACAGTATAGTAGTGTCGTTCGTGTGGGCGGGTAGTCCTCCCCGGGTTGCAAAACGCTCCCTCTATCTTCCTCTGTCAGGGGGTGGGTTGGCTCTCCCCAACTTTATTGCATACTACTGGGCGGCAGTCCTAGTGACGGTCCGGTGGTGGTTCTCTCAGCCACGACAGAACCCGGCGGTCACCTTAGAGGCGGCTGTCCTGGGATCCTACGCTGCCTTATCCAACCTGGTATTTCGGGGGCGCAGGGCCCACCCCTCCGTCACGGGGCCCATGGTGACAGTTATTCGGGTGTGGGCGACCTCCAGGGCTCGAATGTTGAAGCCCAACACTGTCTCCCCGCACACCCCGCTTTGGGGTAACCCTCTTCTCCCGCACCTGAATACGGTCCCCGACCCGGTGGTCTGGGCTCGGCGGGGCATCCTTACCCTCCGGCATATTATGCCGGGGGGCGTGGTGATGCCCTTTCAGGAGATGAGCCGGCTCCACAAGGTTCCATCCTCCCTCGCTTTTCGGTATGCGCAGCTCAGGCACGCACTCGCGGCCCAATTCCCGGAACCGGTGACGCTCGAGTCGGATTCGATTGAGCGCCTCCTGATCTCGGGTGTCATGGGGAAGCCCCTTTCGTCCCTATACCTGCGTTTCACGGTGGCGTACGACACGAACACGGCGGGGGTCCTGGCCAAATGGACTGCTGACATCCCGGATCTAGACGAGGAGATTTGGGAGGAATGTGTCTCTTCCTTTCTTCCGTCTATGATTGCCTCTAGAGACCGATTCATACAACTAAAATTTTTGCACCGGGCCTACTATACCCCGCAGAGACTGGCTAAGATCTACCCCTCTAGGAGCCCCAGGTGCACTAGGTGCCTGGGGGATACGGGCTCGTTCCTTCATATGGTCTGGGCCTGCCCCGGGCTAGCCTCATACTGGGGGGGGGGGTGGCGGAGGTCCTAGCGGACCGCAGTGGGGTAGAATTTGTGCTGGATCCGAAAGTGTTCCTCCTTAGCTACCTGGGCGAGGTTGAGGGTGACAGGTACACCAAACTGAGCATCACCTTTGCATTATTCTATGCCAGAAGGGAGATCCTGCTTCGATGGCGGGGCACTGAGCTCCCCACAGTGTCCTCCTGGCTTGCTACGATTCATAGGGTCCTCCCATTATACAGGTTAACGTATGAAAGCAGAAACTGTCCAGCGAAATTTGAAAAAATCTGGTCGAACTGGATTGACTCTTCTACCTTATCTGTTGATGGTCCCCCTGTGATGGCTCCTGACTGAGGGGTCTGGTGGTTGGGTGGCTTTTTCCCCCCGCCCTTCTCCTCGCTGTCCCCCCCCCTCCCCTATCCACCTTTTCCCCCCACTTCGGGCGGGGGGGGCTGGTGGTGCAGGGAGGACACCCGGGGGGTGGTTGCCTATAGGGATGTGTCTCGAACCTGGCGACTGTACTGCTTATGGTATATGCCCTAGGAACTGTGTAAATGGTCTGCTACCCTGCCATGGATGTATTAACTAGCTGCTGAAATGCTTTGACTTTCTGCAATCATTCTGTTGCCTCTGTGGCTTGTACTGTCATGGATTTGTATGTTTGTTTGTCGTCTGTCTTCAAAAAATAAAAAACTTGTACTGTTAAAAAAATATTAAAAAACGTGCAATCAGATAAGAAAGCTTCTCAGTTATGCCAGTGTTAATTTTCTTTCTAATTGCCACCATTCTCTGCTAATACTTTCATGAGTGACTTACAACACCCTCCACCAGATGTGCCCTCACCTGGGGTATATGACCGTTCCCAATAGTGGACTTCTTCAAATGTTCCCAGTCAGATAATCTTCACAGGTACTTCGCAATATCGCTGTATGTCCCTTTAAAATATGCTTACTCCACTCAATATCTCTGCTCAGCGGTGGAGAGGGAGACCACCAAACATATGGCGGACGCAAGTGGGTAACAACCATACTTAGTGGAACGGTCATTGTAATGGAATTGACGGTGATACCCAGAGACTTTTGAAGGATGCAGGGTTCTCCTGTGCCAGCTTCACTAATGACTCTTGGGTCTAGGGTCATCCTATGTCCAATAGGGGCATAGGATGACTGAGAAATTATATTTTGAAATATTACAGGTGGTTAATTCTGACCCCAACAGGTCAATAGCAGCGTGACACATTCATGTGGGGACACACATACTGTTGAGGTGTTAATTGAGTCTGGCTCCTAAGATATTTCATTGTGCTATGCTAACAAGCCCTGTATTGTGTGAAAGTTCTATCGATGCCAATATGTGTTGTGAGTTAACACACTCCAAAAGTCCTGATGTCTGCCATGTCAGGCTATAGTAATTGACTCCTGTAGATTCGGTGCCAGAAGTCTGACCTTTCAGGTGTAGTGGATTAGCATGTCATTTATGTTTACTAAAGGAATGTGTTTTGTGTAGCAGGTGAGGATAACTTATCGCAGAGTGAGAACGTCTGGGTAATGATGAGTAATAAGCTCACCTGAATGTCATTATCCGACGGAATGTGTATTGAGCACCCCTTTGTGTGATGTTGTGGGTGGAGTGTTTCATTGTCCCTGCGATTACTGCAGCATGCTTTGTAACTGTATATAACCAGCTGAGTTTACCATTAAAGTATTCATTTGTTTCGGAACCAGAAACAGAGCTTGTGTCTCGTCATTCTGGGGAAAAATCCAATGGGTCCGGTCTGCTGGATTGTCGGATAAGCTGTCTTGTGTTGGTGGAATGGAATATCGTGAATGGCGTTAACCCCTGACTGTTACAGTCATGTACCCCAGGTGAGAGCACATCTGGTGGAGGGTGTTGCAAATATCACTCATGAAAGTATTGGCACAGAATGGTGGCGAATAGAAGAAAATGAACACTGGCATAACAGAGGCTTTCTGATGCGATTGCACATTTATATACAACACTGAGTCTTATTTTTAATGATTTAATTTTTTTTTGTATTGCAGGTTTAGGATATTGATCACAGGACTGCACCTATAATATACTGAGAAGCGTGGCACATATTGATAATAATTTTATGTTGGCACAAAGTGTGTAGAATGTGGACGATTCACAACAAACACTATTTTTGATCAAAGCAGCTCATAAAAAAAGGTATTACTTTTGAAGTTTGGATTTGCCTTCACTTCCTGTCCCATAAAATGCAACAGGATGTTAGAAGAAACCTCCCAAAGTTAGACGACTTCTCCCTCTTAGTGGGTAAATATTTACCCACACCTTTTGTTCTTATTACATCTTAAATTATGTTTAAAAAAAAACTACATATAATATAAATATCGGTTAATATTACTGGTCAAATGGCAAGTTCACTTTTTCACACCAAAAAAAACACACAACACACACCACCACACTAACTCCAAAACATCCTGGCCACCCCTCTGGACCCTGCTACACATAGTGGTCGGGATGCCCCATACTGTCAGCGTTAAGCCTGGTACACACAATCAGATTTTCAGTGGACAAGGAGTAAGACTTTTGTCCGAAGGGCATTGTGAAGGACTTGTATGCAATTGCCTATATGCTTCAGTCTAATTCTCTCCCTGCTAATTTAATGCTGTGTGTGTTAGGTGTAAAAGGTGATTTCATGTGTGACTCATTCCTCTGCATAACAGACTGTTGAAGTGCTAATGTCCCATCACCAGCCAGCTCTCTATTCTAAAGGGTAATTGATTTATTGTGTGTGTGAAGAAGACCTGCGTTTACCCTTAAGAGATGTGTATTGTATCATCAGGCTAAATGATTAGATAATTGGCTCATGTTAATTATTCTGATTGCTTCGTTGTAGTAATTAACTTCACTGATGTCATTATCTAAAGAAATATGTCTGTCAGGGTCGGCACCGGAGTGTCTACCTATAATCTGTATTGGAGCCCATTGTGTGGAAATGGGTGGAGATTTCATTGTTCTTTGATTGATGATTAGCTTGTAAACTGTATATAGCTAGCTGAATGCTGCCATTAAAGTGTCTCTTGTTCCAGCATTAAGCTTTGGATCATGTGTGGATTAGGCGATTCCAGGGATTTCTACTCATGGAATACTGGGTGATTTTCTTTTATGGGAAGAAGGGAATGCTTGACGGGGATATGTTCTACTACCGTCACAGGCATTGGCCAGGAATTTGTCTTGCATACAAAAACGGCAAAGAATTGTCGGCCAACAAACCCAAAGCTATGTGGTTTCAGCTCTTTAGCACCACCCTTTGGGCAACTTTTGCCAATGTTGCGTTATGGTTAGCATTGCTTCCAAGCATGCGTGCTTGTACGAGTTTTGTCCGATGGACTTGTGTACACGCGATCGGATAATCCAACAACACACATTTGTTGTCGGAAAATTTTAAAGCATGCTATCCCACATTTGTTGGCGGAAAATCCGACAACAATTGTCCGATGGAGTGTACAAGACAGTCGGATTTTCCAACAACAGCCTGTCATCACACAATTCCCGTCGTAAAATCCGATCATGTGTATGAGCCTTAATAGTCTGTACACTGCAATACAATAAAAACAATAAAATACAATACAATAAAATCTCATAGTTAGTTTCCATTGTAATACTTTCAATGACAAGCACTAACTGGTCAGCTATCTTCTGGGCCTCAGATTTACTTCTTATTGGCTGCGCTGACTGACCAATGAGCGCTTGCCATTGTGTACAAACTGCTACACTGGCGGCATGGGGCATCACGTAGGGAAGCACATTATTTCAATAGGAAGTGGAAGTGTGAGGACACCTTCAGTTTATTATATCAGCTGTCACATAAGGATTTCTACAGAACACGGATACTTTTCTGAACTCTTTGCACATGCACTTTAAGAATATTGTTGCACAATTAAAGTGGATGTAAACCCCTCTCATCCTTTCTAAACTACTGCCATAGTGCTGATCTATAAGGATATAGATGCCTCCTGCATGTATCCTTACCTGTCAAATGTCTCCCCTCTCTGTCTGTTATAAGAACTGAAAAACTGCAGATTCTGTGGGTGGATCTGTTGTCTGGAGCTTGGTGGGTGGAGTCGTGATGTCAGTAGACTCCCCACCCTCCTCTACACTCCCCTTGTCAACATGCATTTTTTCCTATGTATTCCTTACACTAAATTTTGCTATGAGCACTAACATCCAGTCAAAATCCAGAAAAGTCACCACATGACTTCAGAAAAGGAGTGGGGGTGGGAATTAAAAAATATATCCTGTCTCCAGGCTAGTGCATGAGATATGTAAATAACCTGTCACTCACAGCAAGGGGGCGGAACGGGCAAAGGATTTTCTCTGTAAGTCAATTTTTTTAAGACAATAAAAGAGGATTGCTCAGAGCTGGGTTAACTCTGTGTGGCAAAAAAATAAAATAAAAAATAAATAAAAGTATACTTAAAAAAAAAAAAAAAAACACACACACACACACACACACACACACACACACACACACACATCAGAAACTGGAAGCTGGAGGGAGCTGCGGTGGCTCAACGCGATTGGCACTGCGCTGACAAGCCATTCACCTCTGCAGCTAGGGGTTCGGATCCTGGTCTCGGCTACATGTGAATTGAGTTTGGTGGTCTCAGCCCGGCTCCCGGTGGGTGTGCTATGCGAGGTAAGCCTGCGCTTAGTACACCCACCCCCCTCCCACAAAAACCACCACACCTACACATGCACTCGAAATTGGGTTAACACACACGCACTTTGACCACGCGGTCTCTAAAAGAGAGGCGAAGGACTGACGGGGCTGGTTGAGTGGGCTAATCCTCTCACTCCCTTATAGGGAGTCCCTCTGCCCCGTTGGGCTTCAAAGCGGAGCAGGTAGGGCGGGCTGTGTGGGAGGACCCCCTCACACACCCGCCATTGCCACCCGGGGCATGAAGAAAGGTGGCAGATTGCCTCTGGGGGAGGCCTGCCTACTCCCAACTCCTGTAGTCCGGCTCCTTTCTCGAGCACACGCACAAAATACACTTTAAAAAAGAAAAAAAAAAAAGGAAAACTCTGTGTGGCAAGACTGGGCACAGATGATAGGAAATCTTATACTGTACATTGTGACATCAAAAAAAAAAAAAAAAAAAAAAAAAAAAAAAAAAATCGGGTTTACATCCACTTTAAAGTTTATTAAACAGTAATTAACTTGCACAGGGTTTGATTTTGTGGATTTATTGCTGCCTTTGGATATAAAAAAATAAAAATAATATTATTATTATTATTAATAATATAAATTAGCCTCCAATTATAAACAAAAGAACAGGACTATAACTTTACGTTTTTAACATGCAGACTTTTATGGTTGCAGTGAAAATAAGTAATTTGGGGCCAGATTCACGTAGAAGTGCGGCGGCGTAACGTATCGTAGATACGTTACACCACCGCAAGTTTTCGTCGCAAGTGCCTGATTCACAAAGCACTTGCAATGAAAACTTACGCCGGCGGCCTCCGGCGTAAGCCCGCGTAATTCAAAGGGGCGTGTGCCATTTAAATTAGGCGCGCTCCCGCGCCGGACCTACTGCGCATGCTCCGTTCTGAAATTCCCGCCGTGCTTTGCGCGAACTGACGTCATTTTTTCGAACGGCGACGTGCGTAGCGTACTTCTGTATTCCCGGACGTCTTACGCAAACGACGTGAATTTTTAAATTTCGACGCGGGAACGACGGCCATACTTTATACAGCACATATGTGTGCTGTGTAAAGTTAGGGCACCCAAAACGACGACTAACTTTGCGACGGGAAACTAGACTAGCAGCGACGTAGCGAACGCGAAAAACCGTCGTGGATCGCCGTAACTACCAATTTGCATACCCGACGCTGGTTTACGACGCAAACTCCCCCCCCAGCGGCAGCCGCAGTACTGCATCCTAAGATCCGACAGTGTAAAACAATTACACCTGTCGGATCTTAGGGCTAACTATGCGTAACTTATTCTATGAATCAGTCGCATAGATAATCTGAGAGATACTCCGTCGTATCCGAGATACTCCGTCGTATCCGAGATACTCCGTCGTATCCGAGATACTCCGTCGTATCCGAGATACTCCGTCGTATCCGAGATACTCCGTCGTATCCGAGATACTCCGTCGTATCTCCTTTGTGAATCTGGGCCTTGGTCTCTTGCCTGTGATCATCTGACACTGAATACAGGATTGGCAAACCTAAAATAGTGTTTTTGTTTTTTAAAAATAAATAGTGGTTTATCGATTACCTGAATCATAGGAACATTGCACATTAGATGTCAGCAGCTATGTCAGTTCCAGGAATAGTAAACTATCCCTCTGGGTCTTTTCCTCAGAACAGTTCAGCACACAATACATTACAGTGGGGGTTATTTACCAATACTGAAGGATGCCAAATCTGGTGCAGCTGTGCATAAAACCCAATCAGCTTCCAGGATTTATTTCCAAAGTTTAAGGCTGGGTTCACACTGATGCGAATTGGATGTGGCTTTTCACCACATCCAATTCGTATAGCAGGAGAGTGTGACCGGCTCTCAATGGAGCGAAGTCACACACCTCCGGGACAGCCGCAGTCCAAATTGCAGAAGAGTTCTGTGCCTCTTCTGGTTCGTTTCAGGTGCGAATTCAGCCAAAAATCCAGACCTGAATCGCACCCGAAACGGTGAACTGGGATGCACCGGACCCCCTGCTGTGAGCCGTAGCCGCTGGTAGTGCGAACCCAGCCTAATTGAACAAGCTGATTGGCTCAGCTGCACCAGCTTCTGAGTGCTCCAGTTTTAGTAAATCTCCCCCAGTGAGACTGTCCTACCTAGGGTTGCCAACTCATCCCTTTAAAACAGAACACATATTAATTACACAGGTTCTGTGGCTGATTAAGGAGGTAATTAAACTCACTTGGTGCCTTATTTGCATTAAATTAGCCTCAGAACCTGTGTAATTAATATGTGTTCTGTTTTAAAGGAATGAGGTGGCAACTCTAGTCCTACCTTCCCTGAATAGAGATGGGTCCAAAAAAATCTTATTATGGAGAATGCCACTGCTGACCTCCTGACAATGATAGTTGATGGTCTGTCTTCAGTACACTGCTACAGGAAAAGATTGTAGATTAATAAAAAGTCGGAAAGCCTTATCTGCAGAAGGGCCCCAGGTCAATGATTGGAAGTATTGGAGTGAAGGAGTCAGCAGGACATCGGTCAGCAATGGCAGCTTTCATGTCACTCTGGTGTAGGGCTGCAACCAACGATTATTTTCATAATCAATTAGTTGGCCGATTATTGTTTCGATTAAATCGGATAATAGCCTTAAAAAAAAAAAAATTTGCATTTTTTTATTTTTTTGGGGCCAATTTGTTGTTGGGCAGATTACAAAACACATTACATGCTTTTCTGCAGCTTCTCCATTGAAGTATATTGAACCAAAAAAAAAATAGCACCGTTTTGCTTTAAAAAGTCCTTGCCCTTTCCAAATACGCAGCAGCTAAAAAAAAAAAATCATGGATGTGAACGTGTCCCATAGGAAAACATGTAAATGAACTGTAGTGTGACCCCAGCCGGAGATGTTTTTTTTGGGGTTAAAAAAAAAAAAACACAAAAATAAGTACAAAAAATAGCAAATAATCGCTACTGTAAGGGGTTTCATTTTTTTTTTACTGTGGGACAGTGAAAGTAATATTTACAGTAGCCATTTTGTTCTAAAAAGGGCTAATTTGAGTTTTAACCCCAATAGGTTACTGGCCGATTAATTGATTATGAAAATTGTAATCGATTAATTTCATAAATCGATTAGTTGACGATTAATTGATTAGTTGTTTCGGCCCTAGAAAGCACTTTAGCAGACATGTTACTGTACACTTATTTGGACAACGTGCAATCATACAAGGAGTTACTGGACCACAAACAAGTTAATTCATATAGTCCAATGTAAAAATGAATTGTATATTTTAGCATTAAAAAAATATTAAAAAAACAAACACACTGTAAAAGCAAAACACACAGAAATGGCTGAAACAATTAATAACCTGGACTTACCCTAAGACGGACACAGCCTCTCCGGGATCCTCTCATCATTTTGTCTTTTGACTGTTAAAAAAAGGAAAAGGAGTATTAGACAATCATATCACAAATATTTCATCTACACAATCATTCTGTTACAGAGCCAGTGTATTAAAATGGTACAACTCTGCTTACCAATCCAACGATTACACACCCACCTCTCTGAGGTCAGACACCACAAGCTCTCTCCTAATAAAGATAAAATTTGGACAGCCAGAACCCAATTTGTACTTAAAGGGGTTGTAAAACTTCATCTTTTATTTTCTAAATAGGTTCCTTTAAGCTAGTGCATTGTTGGTTCACTTACCTTTTCCTTCGATTTCCCTTCTAAATGTTTTTTTTCTGTGTTTGAATTTCTCACTTCCTGTTTGTCCTCAGTAAGCTTTCCACCATCATCCGAGTGGTGGAAAGTCAGTCAGAACAGCTTACTGAACACCTTACTGAGGAGGAACAGGAAGTGAGAAATTCAGACAAAGAAAACAAAGAAAAAAAACATTTAGAAGGAAAATCGAAGGAAAAGGTAAGTGAACCAACAATGCACTAGCTTTAAGGAACCCATTTAGAAAATAAAAAACGAACCTTTACAACCCCTTTAATCTGTCCATACGTGGCAAGACTATGGATGTCCCTAAACAGAATCTTCCTAAATAGTTAAAGCGGACCATGGCACTTTTTTTCTTAAGTGGTGCTAAAGGCAGAATTATTTTTTTTAACTTAAAGCAGAGTTCCACCCAAAAATGGAACTTCCACTTTAAGCACTCCTCGCCCCCTTACATGCCACATTTAGCATGCAATTTTTTTTGGGGGGGGGGTGCTTAGTTTTGAGTGGGACTTCCTGTACCCCCTTCCTCCTAGGTGACTCTTCCTCTAGGCGACCTCTCCCTTCCAGCAATCTTCTGGGACACGTGACGGGCGCAGCACGACTCGCGCATGCGCAGTGCATGCCCGGCTGTGAAGCCAAAAGCGGTCACGACTGGGTGTCCACAGTGGCTATGACGGTGCCGGCAGAGGGGAGGAGCAACGCTCTGGGCAGCCGTGGAACAGGCAAGTGTCTTTTTGTAGCTGCAGAGTTTTAATAAAACAAAAAAAGTCTGGAACTTCGCTTTAATGCATTCTATTCATGAAGATGAAAAAATGTCGTAGTTACAGGATCTGGAAAGGACAGCTTGCAGCCTAAACAGCATTGTGGATTAAAGCATGGATTGCTTAAAGTCGCAGTTGCTGGTTTATTATTTTACCAGCCATTAAATCCGGTGAGTTTGTTTTGTATGACTGGTGGAGGATCACACTGGGTGGCATGTTTACACATTTGATCGACATCTAAAGCCCTGTACACACGATGGGATATCTGATGGAATCTAATCTGATGGATTTTTTTCCATCGGATATCCGATGAAGCCGACTTTCATCAGTCTTGCCTACACACCATTGGTTAAAAATCCGATCGTGTCCAAGGCGGTGACGCAAAACACTATGCCGTGCCGAGAAAAATTAAGTTCAATGCTTCCGAGCATGCTTCGACTTGATTCTGAGCATGCATGGATTTTTGACTGATGGATTTCCCAATAGACGATCGTTTTTATCTATCAGTTTAACCATAAGAGAAATTTAAAACAGGTTCTATTTTTTTTCACTGATGGATAAAAAAAAAACGTTTTCATCAGATGAACCAATCGTGTGTACAGGGCTGAAGAGATGAGTTACCATTTTTTGCATCATGAACTTTAATTATCACTTTAAACTCCCCCCCCCCCCTTTTTTTTTTTTAGATCACTACAATTATGGACTATTTATGTAATGTTTTTTAAACCATGAGCTTTATTGCATACGTCACATATTGTAATTTTGAGCACCTTTATACTCTATTGCATTGTTTGCACTTCATTTAAGATTTATCTGGGTTTGTGATTATGTATCCATTACACCATAGGGATAGATCTCAACATATAGCTAGATTCAGAGAGAGTTACGGCGGCGTAGCAGTAAATACGCCGTCGTAACTCTGAATCTACGCCGTCGTAAATTTAAGCGTATTCTGGAAACCAGATACGCTTAAATTAGGCTAAGATACGAGCGGCGTAAGTCTTCTACGCCGTCGTATCTTAGGGTGCATATTTACGCTGGCCGCTAGGTGGCACTTCCGTTGTTTTCCGTGTCGAATATGCAAATGAGCAAGACACGCCGATTCACGTATGTGCGCCCGCCGCAATTAGTTGCGCCGTTTACGTAAGAGATACGCCGGCGTAAATATAAAGCTGCTCCCTAGGTGGCGCAGCCCATGCAAGGTATGGACGTCGGAACAAGCCTATCTTTTTACATCGTTTGCGTAAGTCATACGCGAATAGGGCTGTGCGTAAGTTACGTTCACGTCGTAGGCAGTGTTCAACGTATCTTAGGCATTCTATCCGACGCATGCGCACTGGTATACGTCCACGGACGGCGCATGCGCCGTTCGTTGATAACGTAATTTACGTGGGGTCATGCTTAATTTCCCTAAAACCCGCCCACCTCTTCCTCATTTGAATTAGGCGCGCTTACGCCGGCACATTTACGCTACGCCGCAAGAGCTTTGTGAATACAGCACTTTCTCTCTAACTTGCGGCGTAGCGTAAATACCATACGCTACGCCCGCACAAAGTTACGCTGCCCTACCTGAATCTGGCCAATAGAGGGTATAAAATAGGCATTTTTAGACCAGCGCTGCCATTTTTCTTCTCACAGCCTTTGGATTCCGAAAATCATGGCGGCTGCGATCTGTAGCTTTATCCAATCCTTGCACCCCCAGTTCCCATCCAGTATCTTTGGCACCGTTTTCATTTTTTTTTCTTCAGATGTTGAACAAGAGCCTTAGCTGTCTGGGACTCTCCCTCCTCATTGGCTGAGACAGCAGCAGGCACCATTGACTCACTACTTTGACAGCAGCGGGAGCCAATGGGAGGGGGGGGAGAAGAGAGCCACAGCTCCGTGTCTGAATGGACACATACAGCAGTGGCTCAGCTTGGGTGTCCCAATAGCAAGCTGCTTGCTGTGGGGGTACTCGCCAGAAGGGAATAGCCAGGGCGAGGGACCCAAGAAGGGGACCTGGGCTGATCTGTGCAAAAACATTACATAGAGCACTCAAGTATAAAAAAAATTTGAAACAAAGGAAGAACACTTTAATATCTCTTTAAAATGGGGAGCGGGTATCTTTGACAGGTACAAACTCTTCTTCCTCAATTCTCGCCTAGACGGCAATAATATGCGCTTAGGCATGACCCTAAACGCGTCCCACTTGCAGCCTTTTGGGACACGTTACACGTTTGTTTTGTCAGGGAAAAGTGCGTACACAGGAGAAACCGAGCACACTCACGGCCCCCTGTCACTACTGCGCATGTGTTATATACCGTTTGCCAGCTGTAGTGGAGGATCCGTGGATAGAATGTGAAGCTGGGAATGCTCGTGCACGAGATAAGGAAATGAGATGTCAGTTAGCACAGGAGGAAGTAATGGCACACCTTTATCCGTGTGCATTTGTTTTTTTTCTTACTGAAAAAAGATTTAAAAAAAAGGAGATCGCTTAGAGACAGATTAACTCTTTATGGCAAGACTGGGCACAGATGACTTGACATCCTCTACTGTACCAGGTAGAAGTCTTCAGAAAATTAAAAAATTATACAATATATATATTCCCCCCCCCCCCCCCCCCCCCCAGGCGTACATCCACTTTAAAGTGGTTCTAAAGGCTCAATGTTTATTTTCAGTCATGCATTCTATGCATGACGGTAAAAAAAAAAAAAAAACTCTGTGCAGCTCCCTCCCCCCCCCCCCCCCATCGTGAGCCAACGATGTGCACAAGAGCAGTGGCTCTCCAGTGACTCCCCCAGTTCATTGGCTGGGACCACAGTGGGAGCCATTAGCTCCAACAAGGAGAATGGACACACAGCAGCGGCTCAGGAGCAAGCCTGTTTGAGTGCCCCCATTGCAAGTTGCTTGCTCTGGGGGCAAGCAGCAGGATGAAGGGGCCAGGAGCACTAGCAAGGGACCCGAGAAGAAAAGGATTGGGGCTGCTTTCTGAAAAAACACTGCACAGCGCAGGCAAATATAGCATGTTTGTGATTTAAAAAAATAAATTGCCTTTAATATCACTTTAAGGGCTGTCCAAATGCATTCCAAAGCATTTTTGATGTGTTTCCCCCCCAAAAGGTTTACTAGTTTTGTTTTGTGTTTTATGATGCATTTTGCCGCATTTCAGTACAGTTCTTTTGCAGAAAAGAAATGCAGACACTTTTACTTTTCTGGAACCCATATAAACTACTTTCTATGCGTTTGATGCAGAAAATAATAAAAAAAATGCACTGGTCTGCATCAGGTGTGAACCAACCCTCAGGCCTGATTCACACCTATATTGCGTTTTTTAATACATGCTTTTCATCCATTGAAGTCTATGGAACTAAAAAAACATAAAAAAGTCACTGGCCCTTTCCATAAAATACAGATGAAAAACTACATCCATACTTAGGAAACCATGTTAAATGGACTGTAGTGCGTTTCTGCAAAACTGAAAACGCACTAAAAAATGCAGAGGTGTGAACCAGGCCTTAAGGGGTCATTTTTAATGTTTATTAAAAGTCAGCCGCTACAAAAACTGGCTTTTAAAAAAACACTCACCTGCTCCACGTTCCAGCGACACGCCCGCCGGGGCTCTGCTCCTCTCCCCACCCCCCTCTCTGGCCGGCGTCTTCATTTGAAGTGTGGGGACCCGGCCGTGACAGCTTTCGGCTTCACGGCCGGGCACCCACTGCGCATGCACGAGCAGCCCTGCGCCATGTGATTGGACAGGCGATCGCCTGGGACCTGTCACGTGTCCCAGGCGATCGCCTACAGGGAGGGGCTGCCAAAAGGCGATATGACTATTCACCTTAGCAGCCCCTCGGCAGAAGGAGGAAGTGGGACAGGAAGTCCCACTCCTCCTGAAGCCCCCACCCCCCCCCCCCCCAAAAAAAAAATTACATGCCAAATGTGGCATGTAAGGGGGCGAGGAGTGGATTAAGTGGAAGTTCCACTTTTGGGTGAAACTCCGCTTTTAAGAGCCCAGTTAAAGCCCCCTCCATTTTGGAAACCTTGCCAGTTTTTGACAGATTTACGCTCATTTCCTGTCCTAAAGCCAAAACAGGAAATGACAGGAAATCTCTGGCTGTCAACATCAAAGACAGAACTAGTGTCGCCAATGAAAGATTTCTCTTCTGGCGACAACCCCAACATTTTTTTTGATCTTTTCCACTTTCAGGGATATCAGTAAACAGGATAATGAGACAGTTTTAGTTGTAATTTAACGTCACTGCACCCAATTATATAAGTAGGAGGAGCTTCATGCTCTTATCAGAACAAAAACGCTGCAGCGCTCTTTAGTGTACAAAGACAGACAATTTGAATCAGTCCCTGCCTATAATATACCCTTTGGCCCAGATCCACAAAGAAATTACTCCGGCGTATCTATTGATACGCCACGTAATTTCTACGATACCCCGCCGTATTTTTGTTTTTTATCCACAAAACAAGATACGACTGAATGTGGGCTCGATCCGACTGGCGTACGTCTTAGTACGCCGTCGGATCTTACGTGCATATTTACACTGGCCGCTAGGTGGCGCTTCCGTTGATTACCGCGTAGAGTATGCAAATGAGCAAGATACAACGATCCCCAAACGTACGTCCGCCCGGCGCATTTTTTTACATAAGGCTTTTTTCGGCGTAACGTTACCCCTGGGTCTATGAGGCATACACAATGTTAGGTATGGACGTAGGGACAGCGTCGAATTTTTCGTTGTTTACGTAAACCGTTCGCGAATAGGGCTTTGCGTAAATTACATTCACGTCTAAAGCACTGACTATTTGCGACGTGATTTCAAGCATGCACACTGAGATACCCCCACGGACGGCGCATGCGCCGTTAAAAAAAAAACGTCATTTACGTGGGGTCAAGATGTATTAACATAAAACACGCCCACAACTTAGTAATTTGAATTGCGCACCCTTACGCCAACACATTTACACTATGCCGCCGTAACTTACAGGGCAAATTCTTTCTGAATACGGAAAATACGCTCTAAGTTACGGCGGCGTAGTGTATCTGAGATACGCTACGCCTGCCTAAAGATAGGCAGATCTTTGTGGATCTGGGCCTTTATGTCTCCATCGAAAATTATACTCACACAGTTGGATTTTTGCGCAAGAAGCCAGTTAAGCTACCAAATTATTACAAAATGTCCCCTTTAAATGGCACAAACAAGTGAAAGGATTTCCTGGCAATAAAATGACAATCATATGATAAAAGCTGGGATGACACATCACATGGAACACTTAAGGGAAATGATTTTTGGAACAAATTCACAGATCTGAATAATACACGATGAGGTACTTGCTAGCACATTAAATGTTCATGCAGAACCAGAAAACAAGTCTTTGTTCTTCTGATGTAACACCAACATTACTGCAATACCCAGCAGTGACTTTCATCATTTCAAATCCAACACAATAGATATGCTTGTGACACCTTCCACCGCAACTCCCAACCATTAACCACTTCAGCCCCGAAAGATTTGCCCCCTTAATGACCAGGACACCTTTTTTGCAATTTGGCACTGCGTTGTTTTCACTGACAATTGGGCGGGCGTGCGACTTTGTACAAAATCAACATGCATGTAATTTTTTCCCCACCAAAAGGAGCTTTCTTTTGGTGGCAATTGATCACCTCTGCGATTTTTTTTATTTTTATTTTTTTGCATTAAACAAAGTGTGACAATTTAAAAAAAAAAAAAAAAAACACTATATACAATTTTTTTTTTACTTTTGCTATAATAAATATCCCCCTCAAAAAAAAAAAAAAAAAAAAATGTCTTCCTTAGGTTTAGGCCAATGTGTATACTTTTTTTTTTTTAACAAAAATATGTTGAAGTATACACATTGACCTAAACTGAGGAAGAAATTTGTTTTTTTTTGGGGGGGGGGGGGGATATTATAGCAAAAGTAAAAAAAAAAAAAAAAAACACACACACAAAGCCAATATTGATTGGTTTGCGCAAAAGTTTATAGCATCTACAAAATAGAAGCTATAAATTATGGCATTTTTATTAATTCTTTTTTATTATTTTATATTACTAGTAATGACGGTGATCTGCGTTTTTTTTTTTTATCGGGACTGCGACATTGTGGCGGACACATCGGACACTTGACACTTTTGGGACCACTGACATTTATACAGCAATCAGTGCTATAAAAATGCAATGAATACTGTATAAATGACACTGGCAGAGAAGGGGTTAACAGTAGGGGGGGCAATCAAGGGGTTAACTGTGTCCTAGAAGCGATTCTAATGGTGGGGGGGTCTGCTTGGGTGAGGAGAGCGATTGTTGTTCATACTTGGTATGTACAACAGTTCGCTCTCCTCCCCCCTGACAGCACGGAGATCTGTCTGTTTACGTTGACCGATCTCAGTTCTGTCTCCATGTGGAGAGATCACAGGTGCCTGACCGCCATCACAACCGCCAGGCATGCGCAGGAGCTACGACGGCTCGCCCAGGGGTGCCAACCTGCCGCAGTATAACTATTGGAGTCACAAATGTTGGCATATACAGAGTGGTATATGATGCTCTCCTCCCTCCTGCTCCATGTCTTCCTATTGTTAAACATGTCACTATGGGGGCAGGATACAGTGAAGCACCACAGCACTAGAAGCTGGGCAAGCCAGATAGAGCCTGTCTAATTGGTGGCTGGAGGACACCCAGCTCTTATATCCCCAGTGTACCTGGCTCACCCCTTTCATTCATTGAATTTCAAGTCTTTCACTCATGGAGGCTATGAGAACTACCTGGGGAGGTCTGCATGCACAAGGCATTTTGAATTTTCCATAACTACTCCCAAGAACAAGCCCAACTAAAATCTAGTGGAACCAATTGCCTTCAAAAGTCACCCAATTAATAAATAGAGTCCATCTGTCTGCCCTCTAATCTCAGTATAAATACGGCTGTTCTCAGAAGCCCTCAGAGGTTTGTTAGAGAACCTTCGTCAACAAACCGCATCATGAAGGCCAAGGAACACACCAGACAGGTCAGGGATAAAGTTGTGGAGAAGTTTAAAGCAGGGTTAGGTTATAAAAAAAATATCCCAAGCTTTGATTATCTCTTGGAGCACTGTTCATCATCCCAAAATGGAAAGAGTATGGCATAACTGCAAACTAGGATTGTCCCGATACCGATACTAGTATCGGGACCGATACCGAGCATTTGCGCGAGTATTGTACTCGCACAAATGCTCCCGATGCATATGCCGATTCCTGGGATGGGTGAGAGGAAGTCAGCGGATGGAGTCAGCTGAGCAGAGGGTGGTGAGGGCAGAGAGCAGAGCGGGGTGGAGAGCAAAGCGGAGCGGTGAGCGCGTCCTCAGGCGGGTAAGCTTGTAGGGGGCAGCCGCATCATCCATCGGAGACCGGAACCGTCACATTCGTTAAACTGAAGTGACGCTCCGTTACGCAGTCAGTGCTTGAAAATCCCAACGCCCATCTTGGTACACCCTGCACTCAGCCACAGTATGCCAGCAGTGGACATCTTGTTACACCCAGCCCAACCTACATGGGCTGGGTGTAACAAGATGTCTGCTGCCGCTTTATTGAGGCCGAGTGCAGGGGGTACCAAGATGGGCGTCGCAGAGGCAGCATAGAAAAATATATCCTCTCGTGCCCATAAGTGCCATCAATCAGTGACATCTGTTAGTGCCATCCAGCCATCAGTGCGTGCCACCTATCAGGGCCCAGCCAGTGTGTGCCACCTATCAGTGCCCAGCCAGTGTGTGCCACCTATCAGTAATGAAAAAAAAAAAAAAATCGGTATAGGCGAGTACTTGAAAAATATATCAGTACTTGTACTCGGTCTTAAAAAAAGTGGTATTGGGACAACCCTACTGCAAACCTACCAAGACATGACCGTCCACCTAAACTGACAGGCCGGGCAAAGAGAGCATTCATCAGAGAAGCAGCCAAGAGGACCATTGTAACTCTGGAGGAGCTGCAGAGATCCACAGCTCAGGTGGGAGAATCTGTCCACAGGACAACTATTAGTCGTGCTCTCCACAAATCTGGCCTTTATGGAAGAGCGACAAGAAGAAAGTAAACTCTAGTCCCTGTACAAAAATGCAGTTTCATAAAGCCTCATACTAACGATCGAACTTCAAACAAACTTTTCCGTGGATTTTTGTTTTAAGGGCGTTGGCCGGGAACGCCCATAGCATACACACGGCAGGACTTTTTCTGCAAACTTTCCCAAAATCACGTGTTTTTTCCTGCTCTTTACCGCCACCCTTTGGTCAACTTCTGCTATTGTTGGTTGATTTTAACATTAGTTCTGGGAATGCTTGTTTGTACTTTGGACTAAAGTCCGATGGATTTCTGTACATACGATAGGACTTTGCACCGTAGGACTTTTGTTGCCGAAAAGTTTGCCCGTTTGCAGAGCGAACTTTTGTCCGATGAAAACCGAAAAAGTTTGTCCGATGGAGCGTAGACATGGTAGGATTTTTTTTAAAAACCTGCTCATTTTGAAGTTTGTTGTCAAAAAGTCAGACCATGTGTATGGTTCTACTTCTCTGGGACGCCGTCTTTTTACTGCCGCCCCTTTCCTCGTTCCCCGCACACGCTCCCGAGCGCGCAGCAGGGAACTTCTGTGCTGGCCGTGTCCCTTGAAAACAGCCAATCACAGATCGCCGTGAACGGCCAATCGGAGTGGCCGTTTGCTAGGCGATCTGTGCGGCCAATGAGAGATGATCTCCTATGTAAACATAGGAGATCATTTCTCATTGCCGGTGACTTGTCCTGAATGTTCCCCTATGGGGGAAGTTCCTCCACTCACTGCGCAGGCGCAAACTTTCTGACGGAAATCCCCGAACCTCGCCCGGCAGCCAGGCTCTTTCCTTAACATCCCCGTGGATTGGAGGATGTTAAAAAAAGAGCCAGGAGGCCGAGCGAGCGAAGCGAGCCGTCCGAGCGAAGCGAGGACGTGAGGCCCACTGGCCACTTTCCTCTAAGTCCACGTCGCCCTGGATGCCGGCCGCCGTTCAGGGATTTCCGTCAGCAAGTTTGCACCTGCGCAGTGCTTGACGGAACTTTCCCGATGGCTGGAACCAGCTCAGCGCATCAGTTCGCGCATGCGCTGGAACTTCCATGATACATGGAACCAGCACGTCAGATCACCGGCTCTCACAATGACAGCGTCCTGTCAGGGAGAGAGGAGACTGATCTGTGTCTCTTGTACATAGGGACACAGATCTGTCACCTCCCCCAGTCACCCCCCTTCCCCTACAGTTAGAACACTATATAGGGAATACATTTAACCTCTTTCTCACCCCCTAGTGTTAACCCCTTCCCTGCCAGTCACATTTATACAGTAATTAGTGCATATTTATAGCACTGATTGCAGTATAAATGTGAATGGTGCCAAAAATGTGTCAAAAGTGTCTGATGTGTCCGCCATAATGTCGCAGTCGCTATAAAAATCACAGATCGCCGCCATTACTAGTAAAAAAAAAAAAAATAATAATTCTGTCCCTTATTTTGTAGGCGCTATAACTTTTGCGCAAACCAGTCGCTTATTGCGATTTTTTATTTTTTTTTACCAAAAATATGTAGAAGAATATGTATCGGCCTAGACTAAAAAATTTTTTTTTTTTTTTTTTATTGGGCTAATTATTATAGCAACAAGTAAAAAATATTGTATTTTTTTTCAAAATTGTCGTTCTTTTTTTGTTTGTAGCGCAAAAAATAAAAAACCGCAGAGGTGATCAAATACCACCAAAAGAAAGCTCTACTTGTGGGGAAAAAAGGACGTCAATTTTGTTTGGGAGCCACGTCGCACAATTGCGCAATTGTCGGTTAAAGCGACGCAGTGCCGGAAGCTGACATTTCACCTGGGCAGGAGGGGGGTATATGTGCCCAGTAAGCAAGTGGTTAAGACACTACAAGGTGCCACCCTGAAACAGGACACTTGGGTCAGCAGTCATGGAATCACCTTACGCTGGAACATAGGCAGAGATTAAAAGATAAGGACGTTGCATACTCAGTAAGTGATAAAAACAGCTGCTGAAAGCTTTTGAGGAAAAAAAAAAAGAAGGAGTTTATTTCTGTGGCTTCCACCACAACCCACTGAGTTTCTTCTACATGAGTCTCATTTCTTTAGAGGTGTCCCAATTACAGTGTACATAAACCCCCATCAATGAGTGCCTCCAACTTGCTGTCTTTTGGTCTGTTAAATCTACCATTGGTAGTATTACAGCAGGACTCGACAAATCCCAGCTGCCAGGTCGCCATTGCGACTCGAAAATTGCTTCATGGTGCCTGGGCTTTTGTCCAGTGCCATCGCTATGGAGGTGTGGAACACACCTGGGTGACACCAAGTAAGAAGCAGGGTTTTCATGGGCAGTTCAGAAGCCCGGAGAAAGGTAAAAGCAGAAGTAAGGACATGGTGCCTGCTCAGCGGCACCGACACAGAGGACACACACCACGCTAAGAAGAGGCACACAACACAGACACAGTTAAACAGGGCCAGGTCTGTTAAACCAGTCTCTAACCATCTCTTGTACCATACACACAGTCCCCAACCGTCTCCTGTAGTACCTCTGCAGTCCCCAACCGTCTCCTGTAGTGGTGCACCAAAAAAAAAAAAAGTGCAGATAATGGAGCCAGGTGGCGCGCATTAGTCATCCTGGTGCGCCCCTGTCAGAGTCCCCCTCCCTCTCGAGTGTCATGAGATGCAGCTTCACCAGTGCCTGGTAGCGTGATCTCACGCTGTGTCACAGAGCTGATCTGAATCGTCATGCAGCCGCTGCAATGATGTCCCGCCTCCTAGACCCCCTCTTGTGATAGACGGCACACGGATACAATGATGGGAATCATTGTGCCATAAGAAGCGGGACATCGTTACAGCAGCTGCACGCCAATTCAGACCAAGCTCTGTGACAGCGCGAGATCACACTACCGGCACAGGCAGGCTGCATCTCAGGGGCACTGGCGGGCTGCATCTCAGGGGCACTGGCGGGCTGCATTGATCTCCTGTACTAGGTCTGCAGCCAATACTATTAGCAATGTGTTTAAAGCCGAGCTCCACCAAGGAAAACTTTTTTTTTTTTTTTTTACATACCTGAGTGCCTGTTGCTAGGCAGATTGTCCTCATCTGCCACTTCCTGATCTTCATTCTTCTGTTCCTCGGCTGCCTCCTGTGGAATGGTGGAGTGGTGTCTTCTGGGACATTGTGTGTGTCCCAGGAGACATCATCCATTCACGGTGCGCCGCGCTGCTCGTGCATGCGCAGTAGTGAATCGTGCGGTGAAGCCGCAAGGCTTCACTTCCTGATTCCCTGACCGAGGGTGGCGGCAGGGCAGTCGAGACCCGAGCGTTTGCTCGGCTTCAGCTACCGTCATCGCAGGTACCCTGGACAGGTAAGTCTCCTTAGTAAAAGTCAGCAGCTACAGTTAGTTAGTAGCTGCTGACTTTTTTTTTTTTTTCACCGGACCTCCGCTTTAAGTAAGAGATTGCAGACATGATATAAGAGATGGTTAGAGACTACAGACTGTATTTTTATTGAGAATTTGTTGCACTAAAGGATGCCAAAAATGGCCAACAATAAAAATATATATTAATTGGGGGGGGGGGGGGGCTTGACAGAAAAATGTGCCTTGCAGTGTTATTTCAATGGTCAGAATTAAAAATCTGCCCAGTGAAATAAATAAATAACCAAACTCTGAACATAAACCTACCTAAACTGGTTGAACTAGATGCCCTTGTGTCTTTATTCAACCAGACGAACTATGAAACTGGTTTGAAAAAAATATGCAGCTTGGTGAGCTTATAATGTTGATTTCCTCCTGTCAGAATAAACCATGTTTACAAGAAAGCAGTGTGCTTGAGGCAAGAAATGTGAAGGCTGCTCTGTGTTCTCTGCACACTTCCTGCGTTATGTCAGAGCCCGTCCCCCCTAGTTCTGTAGAAGGATTAATCTTTATGCTGCACAGATCTGAAACTGGGAGTGGTTGGTAGTTTAGAAGGCGAATACCATTTTTGGTGGAAATTTCTCCCTCACCTAGGGAGGCCCCTGATATACAGGTCACAAATCCCAGGAGGCTACAGGACCAGTCTCCCTGCAAGCGGGAATCTTGTGAATGTGCAGTACAAAGCCAGCCCCCTAGGTGGCAGCAAAGAAGATCAAAAGTCCTGAGAAGAACTGGGTTCATGGAGAAAGCACTGGACTTTTGGGCTTGTGTGTGTTTAAGGCTCCGTTCAGATCTAGGCGTTTTCGGATCGTGGGCGGAATCGCTGCATTTCCGAATATCAGCAAAATTGCGGGATGCGTTTGTGATCCCCAACCCTTCTAATGGCACCCCAATCACAATGCGATTGTCGGCTGACCAATTACTGTAAAATCGTGCAAACAGAATCGTGGGTCATCTGTCATCGCCCAAAAGAAGTTCTGAGACTTCTTTTGGGGTGACGGGGTTACGTTTGCATGATTTTACCGCAATTCGCAGGGAGACCATTGGAAGTGGCAGGGATCGTAAGTACATCCTGTGACATAGCTGCGCTGCCATCAATCCAACCAATGGAGAGCTGACAAGCAGATTGGAAAACGAGGCAGGAACGAGCGCACGGAAGTTCGGGGCTCAGGTAAGTAAAACGGGGGCACGGGCGTGGGGGGGGGGCTGAGAGTGCAAGGTGTTTTTTCACCTTAATGCATAGGATGTATTAAGGTGAAAAAAACATGAAGGTTTACAACTAGGGCTGTCCCGATACCACTTTTTTAGGACAGATCAACCCCAGCCCCCCCCGTACTCGACGATACCGATCCTTTTTTTTTTAATGTTATGTGACAGTTTGACTGATGGGCACTGATAGGCGGCACTTATGGGCACTGATGGATGTCACTTTTGGACACTGATGGCACTGACAGGCAGCACTTATGGGCACTGACAGCTAGCTTCCATTGACATGGGGCACCGTTTGCACTTATGGGCACTGACAGTTAGCTGGCACTGACATGGGGCACCGTTTGCACTTATGGGCACTGACAGTTAGCTGGCACTGACATGGGGCACCGTTTGCACTTATGGGCACTGACAGTTAGCTGGCACTGACATGGGGCACCGTTTGCACTTATGGGCACTGACAGGTGGCTGGCACTGATGGGCAGCACTTATGGCAATGACAGTTAGCTGGCACTGACAGATGGCACTTATGGGCACTGATGGATGGCACTGACAGGCAGCACTTTTGGGCACTGATGGATGGCACCGTTAGATGGCACTGACAGGTGGCTGGCACTAACATGTTGCTGGCACATATGGGCAGGCACTGAAACGCCACAATAAACGCCATGAGGAATGGATTTTGAAATGCTATGCTGCGACGCCCATCTTGGTACACCCTGCACTCGGCATCGGAAGACATCTTGTTACACCCAGCCTAAACTATATGGGCTGGGTGTAACAAGATGTCCGCTGCTGGCTTACTGTGGCCAAGTGCAGGGTATACCAAGCTGACGGCGACCGAATGTGATGGCTCCGGTCACCAATCCCGATGCGGCTGCGCCCTGCAAACTGACAGCTTACCTAACTGAGGACTGGCTCTCCACCTACGGACACGTCCCGCCCACTCCGCCTGCCCTCTCCGCTCACAGACTCCGCCCACCTTCTCCACCCGCCAACCAGGTATTGGGTCAGGCATCGGAAGCATTTGTGTGAGTACAAGTACTTGCGCAAATGCTCTGTATTGGTCCCGGTCCCGTTACTAGTATCAGGATCGGGACAACCCTATTTACAACCACTTGAATAATACACCTTTCCATAAACTCCAGAAGGGAAGCTTAATTGTCCATATTCAGAGAATGAACCCACGCCTCACTCTCATCATTCATCATTTTGTTGTCCATCATTAGAGAATGATCCGCTCTCTCCATGTGATCAGAGGCGGAGCTCTTTCCCCCCCCCCACGCTCTGACCGGGAGAAGCAGACAAAACCCCCCCGGTCTCCTCCATGGGCCAAAATCAGTAGGTAGGAGGCTCGCCCCTAGTCCCCTCCCCCTTCGGTCTGTCACTGTAATCTCTTTAGCTAATCAAACTGTAAATTTAGAAATGCGTCCTGTGAAGAGTGATCTGCATTTGGGTTGCTTTTCAGAGGCAATTGATGGGCAGTGAGAAGAGGAAATGTGACAACTCCTCACCGCCTATTTTTACCACATTTTTGCAGAAAAGTGCAGTGCAAATAGGAGACAAAAGACAAGGAGAATTTACTAAGGCTGGAGCAGCTGTACACAGCAACCAATCAGCTTCTATCCTTTATTTTTAAAGCTTAACTGAAAGAGCTGCAACACAGAATCTAATTGGCTGCTCCAGTGGTGACCCTGCAAAGGGCAGTGGATGATTTGTATCTGGAGACAGTATAAGATCACACTGTCTGGGAATACACACACTTTTCTGGCTATTAGAACTTGTAATGGAAAGTACATCATGTACATGTGGCCAAAAGGTCTGTCCATACCAAGCCACGCCCACCAGTGACCCCTGTCCTAGGACACACACGGGGCTCCGCCCACCCGGCAGCCCAGTCACCTGACCGCTCTCCATACCCCAGGCTCAGCCCTGCCACAGTTGGGCGTGTCTCCCATTCACTGGGTGCGGCCAGCAGGACACGGAACACGTTGGCTTACACCCGCCCTCACGCTCATTGGCCAAAGCACCGAGGAGGCGTGCCCTAATTGGTTACTTCCTCAGCACATCTCTTCTCTGATTGGCTGGAACCGGACAACTCCGCGACTATTGCCAAAGGGCTGCCCGCCTCGTAACGAGAAGAGAGTGCCCACCGCCGTGCCGCCAGCGCCTTCTACTCACCGTGTAATAGGAGAGAAGTCCGGCGTTGTAGTCCAACACGAACCAGCGATACTGCCAACCTTTCATCACGTTCGTCCATTTACTCAGCGGACCCTCCATGATAGACGCCATCTTGCAGTCGTGAAATAACAACACACGTCTCGGACGTACGTCGCGCGTCAGCAGCACAGTGGGCGGGACAATCGGGAAAGTGGGCGCGGTTTTAGAAGCCTCGGGCGGAGTCTGTGGGCGTGGCGCGGATGCCTCGCAGTGGTACAGGCCGTTGCTAGGCGATGCTCGGATGCTGTGTAAAGAGATGAGATGCTGAGATTGTCCGCTCACTGCAGAAGCGGGATACACAACATTCCACTGACAACGTGTGACAATAAAAAATCAATAAAGTTATCCTTATCGTTGTTAATTAACCACGTGATACCCAGGTCAATTCAGTTATTTCTCTCCTACATGTAAACATTATTATTTATTACACAGAACCCCCAAACATTAAATATTTTTTAACAGAGACTCTAGCCACTTGCTTACTGGGCACATAAACCCCCTTCGTGCCCAGGCGAAATTTCAGCTTCCGGCTTCCGGCTTTAACTGACATTTGCGCGGTCGTGCAACCGGGCTCCCAAACAAAATTGGCATCCTTTTTTCCCCACAAATAGAGCTTTATTTTGGTGGTATTTGATCACCTCTGCGGTTTTTATTTTTTGCGCTATAAACAAAAAAAGAGCGACAATTTAAAAAATATATATATATTTTTTACTTGTTGCTATAATAAATATCCCAATTTTTTTTTTAAAAAAAATATTTTTTTTCTCAGTTAAGGCCAATACGTATTTTTCGACGTATTTTTGTAAAAAAAAAAAAAACGCAATAAGAGACTGGTTTGCGCAAAAGTTATAGCGCATACAAAATGGGGAACAGAATTATGATTTTTTTTTTTATTGGGACTGCGATATTGCGGCGGACGTATCGGACACTTTTGACACAAATTTGGGACCATTCACATTTATACAGCGATCAGTGCTATAAAAATGCACTAATTACTGTATAAATGTGACTGGCAGGGAAGGGGTTAACACTAGGGGTTGAGGAAGGGGTTAAATGTGTATCCTGGGTGTGTTCTAACTGTGTGGGGGGAGGGGGGTGACTGGGGGAGGTGACCGATGCTGTGTCTCTATGTACAAGGGACACAGATCGGTCTCCTCTCCTCTGACAGCATGTGGAGCTCTGTGTTTACACACAGAGCTCCACGTCCGTGCTGTGTTCTCGACGATCGCGTGTACCCGGCGGACATCGCGGCCGCCAGGTACATGCATCGGCTCTTCAGCGATGTGCCGGGACAGTGTTTACCCGCTGCGCGCCCCCCAGAGGCGCGCGCGGGTAATGCACTTTAAAAGACGTCCAAAGACGTCCACTTGGCACTTGAGAGCCGCGCTGTTGACGTCTTTTGTCAATAGCGCGGGTCTCAAGTGGTTAAAGAATACAATGGTGGTCGTGCAACTTTGTATCTCACACGGTATTTAGGCAGCAATTTCTTGAACGCGTTTTTTCCCCGAGCCCAACCTCTGGCTCTAATCACGTGGCTTGCAAAAAAAAAACTCAAACGTATGAGTCCGGCACCCTGCAGGGGGACGGGGCCCCTGCTCCCCTAATGGACCGGTCGCTCTTGATTACAACACTGGCAATGAAGAATCATTTAACCACTTAAGCCCCAGACCATTAGGCTGGCCAAAGACCAGGCCACTTTTTGCTATTCGGCACTGCGTAGCTTTAACTGACAATTGTGCGACGTGGCTCCCAAAAAAAATTGCCGTCCTTTTTTTCCCCACAAATAGAGCTTTCTCTTGGTGGTATTTGATCACCTCTGCGGTTTTATATTTTTTTGCGCTATAAACAAAAATAGAGCGACAATTCTGAAAAAAATGCAATATTTTTTACTTTTTGCTAAAATAAATATCCCCAAAAAACATTATTTATTTTTTCCTCAGTTTAGGCCGATACGTATTCTTCTACATATTTTTGGTAAAAAAAAATGCTATAAGCATTTATTGATTGGTTTGCGCAAAAGTTATAGCGTCTACAAACTAGGGGATAGTTTTATGGCATTTTTATTAATAATTTTTTTTTTTACTAGTAATGGCAGCAATCAGCAATTTTTATCGTGACTGCGACATTATGGCGGACACACCGTGCACTTTTGACACCATTTTGGGACCATTGTCATTTTTACAGCGATCATTGCTATAAAAATGCACTGATTACTGTAAAAATGTCACTGGCAGTGAAGGGGTTAACCTGTAGGGGTAGCTGAAAGTGTTAAGTGTGACCTAGGGAGTGCTTCTAACTGTTAGGGGGCGTGGCTTGCCATGACACGTGACTGATCGCTGTTCCCGAGGACAGGGAACAGACGATCACTGACATGTCACTAGGAAGAATGGGGAGATGTTGTGTTTACACTAACATCTCCCCGTTCTTCAGCTCTGTGACTCGATCGCGGGACATGGGCAGACATCGAGTCTGCGGGGTCCCACGGGCACAATCACGGAGCGCACTACCACACCGTCAGCAAATTAAAGGGGACATATATATATATGCCCATTTGCCCAGCCGTGCCATTCTGTCTACGTAAATAGGCGTGCGGCGGTCCTTAAGCGGTTAACTTGTCTATACCTTTACGCACCTTTACTCGCCCATATTCAGTATTACTCAGTTCCAGGGGCGTTGCTAGGTGGCAAAAAGACCAGGGGCTTCAGCCTGAAGTCCAAAGCAGGGAATTGGGGGGGACGGTTTGTATGTGACGCAGGCTTTTTTTTTTTTGGCTAGCACGTGACCTACCTACACTGACCTACCTACACTGACCTACCTGACATACACTGACATTTACATACACATTATTACACTTTCTGAAGGTTCTGACCTACCTCAGCTCAGCGGTGTTACAGCAGCAGGCAGTCATTCCGTCAGAGAGCCGAGGAGTCTTGAGGAGAGGAGAGCCGCCCGTGGCCCGCCCAAGCGCCGAGCAAGGATGTGGCGCCGGCGCGGCAGGCATATTGTAATACCCGCCTTCTGGAGTCAGTGCAGCGCCTATGATGGACGTCACACGTCCCGCGGCGAGACCTGCTATGGGACTCGGCCGCACTCGGCTACATTCGGCTTGGCGCTCGGGACCAGATCGATCCTGGCGCTCGCTCGGCGGCTCGGGGCTAATAATGCAGTCCTGCCACCGTGAGACTCGGGGCCATCAATTGCCCCAACAATTGCAATGCATGAATCTATCTATTGGTGATAGACAGGTGAAGGAGAGAGGGGGCGGCGCCCCTAGGCCCTTTATGGACGCACCGCCACTGATAGTGTAACTGTTTCCACTCACATAGTGAAGGGCAACACATTTTTTATGGTTGACATTTAGAGGTTGATTTACTAAAACTGGAGAGTGCAAAATCTGGTGCAGCGCTGCATGGTAGCCAATCAGCTTCTAACTTCAACTTGTCCAATTAAGCTTTGAGAATAAAACATATTTTTTCCCCTTTGTGTAGGGGCTCCTGCTGGGTGTTGGCATAAGTTTATATGTAATATGTTTTATGTTTATACATTTTTGGAATGTGGTATGTTTTTCATTATTACCTATGGTATGTGGACAATGTTTTTGTTATTTAAATCTTTAATTTTCAATAAAATCTGAGTTGAAAAAAAAAAAAAAAAAACACGGAAGCTGATTGGTTTCTATGCAGAGCTGCACCACATTTTTCACTCTCCAGTTTTAGTAAATCAACCCCTTAGGCTGCATTCACCTTTGCGTATTTACGCCTGATGCCCGACGCTCGTGCCGCTGGAGGGGTGATTTTACATTCTTGTCTATGGAGATGGTTCACATCTCACGCCGAACGCCGAAACGCCGTACGCCTGCCGCCTGAAAACAAGTCCCGGACCCTTTTTTTCAGGCGGCTTTCGGCGTTCGGCATAGACATCAATGTAAAATGTTTTGTAAAAAAAAAGGTTAACTACTTGCCAACCAGCCGCCGTCATTCTACGGCGGCAGGTCGGCTCTCCTGGGCGAGAGCACATAGTATAACGTCAGCTCTCTGAGCGGCCACTAGGGGCGAGTGCGCTCGCCCCCGACTCCCGTGCGTGTGCCCGGCGGACGCGATTGCCGCCGGGCACACGCGATCGCTCGTTACAGAGCGGGGATCAGGAGCTGTGTATGTAAACACACAGCTCTCGGTCCTGTCAGCGGGGGAAATGCTGATCTTCTGTTCATACAATGTATGAACAGAGGATCAGTGTTTCCCCTAGTGAGGCCACCCCCCCCCCCACAGTAAGAACACACCCAGGGACATACTTAACCCCTTCCCTGCCCCCTAGTGTTAACCCCTTCACTGCCAGTGGCATTTTTATAGTAATCCAATGCATTTTTATAGCACTGATCGCTATAAAAATGCCACTGGTCCCAAAAATGTGTCAAAAGTGTCCGCCATAATGTCGCAGTACCGAAAAAAAATAGCTGATCGCCGCCATTAGTAGTAAAAAAAATATATTAATAAAAATGACATAAAAATACCCCCTATTTTGTAAACGCTATAACTTATGCGCAAACCAATCAATAAACGCTTATTGCGATTTTTTTTTACGAAAAATACGTAGAAGAATACGTATCGGCCTAAACTGAGGAAAAAAAATGTTTTTTTATATATTTTTGGGGGATATTTATTACAGCAAAAAGAAAAACATATTCATTTTTTTCAAAATTGACGCTCTATTTTTGTTTATAGCGCAAAAAATAAAAACCGCAGAGGTGATCAAATACCACCAAAAGAAAGCTCTATTTGTGGGAAAAAAAGGACGTCAATTTTGTTTGGGAGCCACGTCGCACGACTGCGCAATTGTCAGTTAAAGCGACGCAGTCCCTAATCGCAAAAAGTGCTCTGGTCTTTGACCAGCAATATGGTCCGGGGGGTAAGTGGTTAAAACGTCTCGTTTTGTCGCGGCAAATCGCGGTACAATACGCCGCTATTTGTCACGGCAAAATACGCCGCGTTATAGTGTGAATGCAGCCTAATAGTGTATATCAACCTCTCCGAAAACATCATATATGATACTGATACATATTAGATCATTTATTAGGTTATTATTACAATTCCTTAGAGCTCAGCTGCAGGATGCCCATCTTAGACACTTTCTCATCTTTTCTTGCATGCATGTGGTTTGCTGTGATTGGCTGCCTTGGGTCTTCACCGACCAATAGCAGCAAGCCATCTGTTTGACAAATCGTTTGAGAAGTAGAATCTATTTACAGGTGAAGCCACATGGGTCCAGTACATCACCTGCCTGGGTACCTGTTGCTTTCTCGATTCCTCCTGATACATTTCTACAGGTATGCTAGATATTCATTGTATTACATTATAGATGGAGATTTATTCTTTTTATAACATTTATAATATATGAATCCTACATTTCTAATTCACTAAGGATCATATCTGCATATTCTGGGGCATTTATTTTATTGCATTCATATTTTACTCTCAGTGTATATTGTATGTAATGTTTTGAGTATGTGTGTTTTCCATTGTACAGCAATCCCCTTTGTAGCAGCAGACCTTATAATGTATCTGGGGATCCTCTGTATCGTAAAGTATAATTATCATACTACGGTATATCACCTGCTCACTTGCTAGGAAACAAGTAAAGGGCTGGATGGGTCTTTGTCCAACAGTGTGAGTGCCATTCAACTCTGGAATTATTTTTCTTAAAGTGTAAGGAACCTATACTTTTATACTGTATGTACCAAGATATTTTCTGTAAAATATGTGCCTATGACAAACGCATGTTGTCTAGTTCTATACTAGCGCAGTACTAAGTAATGTTTATGTAGCGCTACCCCCTCAGGAGCCGCTGATTGTTTTGGGATCGGCGTATTAAGTTACCTCTATGTGTTGTCTAGGGGTGAAGGTAGTGAGTAGAGCAATAAGCGAATGTCCACTTCGTGGATAAGGTTTTCTGAATGCTTTATTTCTTGGCCCAACACGACCAACACATCAACTTGAGGTAGACAGGAAAGGTTGATGAAGTAAAGGAACTTTGCGGTATCAGGCTTTGGATAGAAGGGAAGCAATCCTGCTTCTCTACAGCTGTAACAATATGTCGCCACTCTAGCCAGAGTGGGTGAAGTGCCCCCGAACAGACCTTTGCCACAGGCCTGGCAGCCCGAGCGTCACTTTAGGTTGCTGGGAGGAACAAGTCTCTGCCACCGACTTGGCTCTCATTAGATTAGGATGCCAGATGAAACCTCTGCCACAGGCTCAATGCTGACAATGTGAACAGCAGAGCGAATCCTCCCAATAAATCGCTTCAGGGTCTCCGGTTGACAGTGCAAGTGTACCTGTCAATGTCCGGTCACCAGATCCCAGATGGTTCGTTCAAACCCTTTTGGATAACCTGCCTCCGGGTTTTCCTCAAGCCGATCCCCCACTGAACAGCATACAGCCTGGGATCTCCTCAGTAGAAGTGGGGACCCAGTAAGTCACTGAGGCCCCTTTGTGGCTTTAGTTGCTCCAGGCCAGAAGGGCCCAGAGTCTGGAACTCCGCATTGCGCACGACCCCAGGCCAGGTAGGCCATAGTGGTGGGGCCCGCGATGTGCGCACACCCTAAAGGTGGGTGCCACACCTGGAACCAGGAACCCCACGAAGAACCCAGAACAACGGCCTCCGCCACAGAAATACCCCCTCCCAGCATGCACAGCGAGGCTTAACTCTTCTCAATGGCTGCTGGGAGGAAGCGGCTCCGCCTGGATCCCTCTGGCTCCATCTGCCGTCCAGAGATGAGACCGTATCTCTGGACACACAGACTGACCCACAGGACAATCCAGAATTTGGCGACAGCCAAATTTAACAAAATTTTGAATGAGAGCAACTTACCTCTCTCATTCCCCCACTAACTTTAGCGTAGTGCCCTTACTGAAAGTAAAGGGGGCGCTACATTTAGTAATCAGAGCCCCTTACACAGCTGCAGTGAAGGGCCCCCCTGGAGCATCAAAGTTGTTGAGTGTTGAGCGGGGGGGCTGGGTGCTGCCGAGAATTACATCCATCCGCGCCGAAGTTGTTGAGCGGGGGGTGCCGAAGATTACATCCATCCGCCGAAGTTGTTGAGCGGGGTGGTGCCGAAATTGCCACAATTGCCGGGAACGGGAGGGAGATTGCCACAAAATTGCGGGAGGGGGTTTCTGCCAACAGTGGATTGCCGCGAAATTACGGGAGGGTATTGCCGCGCTTGTCACAAAACTGTGGGAGGGGATTTCCGCAAAATTGTGGGAGGGGGTTGCCGTTATTGCCGTGAACGGGGGGTTGCCTGGGATCACTGTCCCCCTGCTCATCTGCCCCACCACTGCAACCCCCTGCTCATCTGCCCCATCACTGTCCCCCCTGCAAATATGCCCCACCACTGTATCCCCCTGCTCACCTGCCCCACCACTGTAACCCCCCTGCTCACCTGCCCCACCACTGTAACCCCCCTGCTCATCTGCCCCACCACTGTATCCCCCCTCCTGCTCACCTGCCCCACCACTTGACCCCCCCTCCTGCTCACCTGCCCCACCACTGTAACCCCCCCTCCTGCTCATCTGCCCCACCACTGTATCTCCCTGCTCACCTGCCCCACCACTGTAGCCCCCCTGCTCACCTGCCCCACCACTGTAACCCCCCCTCCTGCTCACCTGCCCCACCACTGTATCCCCCTGCTCACCTGCCCCACCACTGTAACCCCCCTGCTCACCTGCCCCACCACTGTATCCCCCCCCCTCCTGCTCACCTGCCCCACCACTGTATTGCCGCTCCGGCGCTTTGATTGGCCGGAGCCGAAGTGACGTCACTCCCGTGCATGCGCGCGGGACCTGCCGCTAACGGCAGTCTGTAAATGCAAATGAACCCTTATGTGCCATTGCTTCAGTTTGCTTTAGTGTGCATGTACCAATGACATCGGCAAATGCAGGGGACAGGGGATATCTCCTAAACCGTGCAGGTACAGGAGATATCCTGGGTAACTACAGGTAAGCCTTAATATAGGCTAACCTGTAGTATAAAGTGGTTGTAAAGGGTTTACTTCCACTTTAAAGCAGGCAGCTTTGTGTTGCTTTCTCCCCACCTGCATTCTCACCACCTGCTTTAAGTCCTTGAACCCCGCAGAAGCTTGCAGTTGTGGGGCACTTGCAGAGTGGCCCCATTTACTTGAATGGGTCATGATTGGCAGGCAGTAGCACCCACCAAAAGCAACTGGGGTCTTAACTCCTGCTGTGGCATGTGTACACATTTGGCTACTGCCCCAGCAGCTAAAGGGGGTAGGGATTGGGGGCAGTAAAACCTAGACTCATCCGCAGGGTTGTAGCACCCCCAGCTTTACAGGTGAATGAGCCCTAAGGGTACCGCTGCCAAATGCAATTAAGGGCTAATTCACAAGTACAGCAGGCACTGCTGCTCCTCTGAAACGTGATCTGAGCGTGTTTGACAGATGGTGAAGAGGCGAAATGTTGTTTCCTCACAACCTGATTTAAACCCATGATTGCAGTAATGTATGCGATTGCGACACAGTAGTACGACAATTAGGAGTTTAAGTCAGGTGTGAGGAGGCGACACTGTACCCGGTGATCTTTGATTTCTCCTGTGTTGTTCAGGTAGATCTCCACCTCTTTAAGGTTACCAACCCCTGATATAGATAAATAGATAGATAGATAGATAGATAGATAGATAGATAGATAGATATACAATAATGTTTTATAGGTAGATTCAGGTACGTTGCCGTAACTTTGCGGCGGCGTAGCTTAAGGAATTTAAGCTACGCCGCCGTAAGTTAGGGAGGCAAGTACATGATTCACAATGTACTTGCCTGCTAAGTTACGTCGGCGTAGCCTAAATCGGCGGGCGTAAGGGCGCCTAATTCAAATGTGTTTGAGGGGGGCGTGTTTTATGTTAATGGCGCTTGACCTCACGTTTTTTACGTTTTTTTTTACTGTGCATGCGCCGGGCCCCTACATTTCCCAGTGTGCATTGCGGCTAAGTAAGCCGCACGGGCCTATTGATTTTGACGTGGACGTAAACGACATAAATCCCGATTCACGGACAACTTCTGCAAACGACGTAAAAAATTCGAATTTCGACGCGGGAACGACGGCCATACTTGACATTACTATTCCAATAGGGCCTAGCTCTAACTTTACGCGGCCTATCTCTTACGTAAACGGCGTAAAAGTACTGCGTCGGCTGGGCGTACGTTCGTGAATCGGCGTATCTCCTCATTTACATATTCTACACCAACCGCAATGGAAGCGCCACCTAGCGGGCATCCAAAATATTGCAATCTAAGATAGGACGGCGCAAGCCGTCGTATCTTAGATATGTTTAAGCGTATCTCTGTTTGAGCATACGCTTAAACATAAGTCGGCGTAGATTCTGAGTTAGGTCGGCTTATCTACTGATAAGTCGGCCTAACTCTTACTGAATCTACCTATTAGTGTTTACTTTTTAGAAAAATGTTTCCCGTCATATTCTGTATTGCTTCTTGGATGTATTGTTTGAATGAAAAGTAAATTATAATTACAGTAAGGGCTCTTTCACACGGATCCCCGCTGAGCTGTCGGCGGATAGGGCGGTCCCCGCACACAGTGCAGGGACCGCCCTGTCTCAGCTCCGCTCTGCCCTATGGGGAACCGGATGCAGACGGACCGTCTGTCCGTCTGCATCAGTTCCGTTCCGCCGGACGGAAGAAAAATAGGGTTTTCTTCTGTCCGAAAACCGGATCCCGACGGACGCGGACGCTAGCGGATGCTCCATCCGCTAACGGACGCGATCCCATAGGGATGTATTACAAGTCCGTTAACGGATTTGTAAAAACGGACAGGCGGAGCGGACGTCTGAAAGGGGCCTAAAGTAATTTTCTTACATCAGTCTTTCTACCACCATGTTTACAGTGTTCTCATTCATATATAACCTGTATGGTAACAAGAGTGTATCTCCTTTTTCCTTAGGCATCTGGGATCCAGAATCTTCCTTTCATACCATGAGGTGGTGCATGCTGTTGGCAGCTGCTGTCTTGGCTATATCTGCAGACCCTATAATATATTTTCGAGAGCAGTTTGAGGATGGAGGTAAGAGGTTTAGATAATCTTTAACCACTTCAGCCCTAGAAGATTTGGCTGCCCAATGACCGGGCCATTTTTTGCGATTCAGCACTGCGTCGCTTTAACTGACAAATGCGCAGTCGTACGACGTTGCACCCAAACAAAATTGACGTCTATTTTTTCCCACAAATAGAGCTTTCTTTTGATCATCTCTGCAGTTTTTATTTTTTGCGCTATAAACAAAAAAAGAGCGAAAATTTTGGGAAAAAAAGCAATATTTTTTACTTTTTGCTATAATAAATATTATCAAAAAATATATAAAAAAGCTAATTCTTTCCTCAGTTTAGGTCGATATATATTCTTCTACATATTTATGGTTATACTCAGAGACTAAAAAAAGCAGCTAACACTCACTAGACATATAGTGCAAACATATAACAAATAAATAAATAGTGCATCGCTCTGTAAAGATTGAGAATATGAAGTAAATAGATAAATGAACTGTCAATAAGACTGATGTAGTGATACAACAAAATCACATAATATTTAGGGATGAGCCGAACACCCCCCCTGTTCGGTTCGCACCAGAACCTGAGAACAGACCAAAAGTTTGTGTGAACTTTAGTACCCCGTAAAAGTCTATGCGTGGGGGTCCCCCCAAATTCAATTACCAGGCCCTTCAGGTCTGGTATGGATATTAAGGGGAACCCTGCGTCAAATTTAAAAGAAATTACGTGGGGTTCCCCCTCAAATATCCATTCCAGACCCTTCAGGTCTGGTATGGATTTTAAGGGGAACTCCACCCCAAATAAAAAAAAAATGGCATGGAGTTCCCCCCAAAAATCCATACCAGACCCTTTATCCGAGCACGCAACCTGGCAGGCCGCAAGAAAAGACGGGGGACGAGAGAGAGCCCCCCCCTCCTGAACCATACCAGGCCACATGCCCTCAACAATGGGAGGATGCTTTGGGGATCTGTGACCCCTCAAAGCACCATGTCCCCATGTTGATGGGGACAAGGGCCTCATCCCCACAACCCTTGCTCGGTGGTTGTGGGGGTCTGCGGGCGGGGGGCTTATCGGAATCTGGAAGAGCCCTTTAACAAAGGGGACCCCCAGATCCAGCCCCCCCTATGTGAATTGGTGAATTGTTCCCCTACCATTTCACAAAGAAAGTGTAACAATTAAAAAAAAAAACACAGACACTGTTGGGAAAGTCCTTTTTTAAAATAAAAAAAATAAAAATAAAAAAAAGATTCCAGCGGTGGTAATCCACTCTCAGTCTCTGCTCCAGTGCTGTCGGTATCCTGCGATGGGTGATCTCCTCTCCGGGGTCCACCAATGAGAAGATCTCCTCTTCATCCAGGTCCACGATCCAGCGATGAATTGTCCATCCAAGGACTTTCCCAATGGTTACACTTCCTTTGTGAAACCCCATTACCAATTCACATAGGGGGTGCCAGGATCTGGGGGTCCCCTTTGTTAAAGGTTTCTTCCAGATTCCGATAAGCCCCCCCCCCCGCCAGCAGATCCCCACAACCACCGGTAATGGGTTGAGGGGATGAGGCCCTTATCCCCATCAACATGGGGACATGGTGCTTTGAGGGGTCACAGACACCCAAAGCATCCTCCCAATGTTGGTACGGTTCAGGAGGTGGGGCGCTCTCTCGTGTCCCCCTCTTTTCCTGAAGGGTCTAAAATGAATATTTGGGGGGAACCCCACGTTTATTTATTTTTTTAATTTGACGCAGAGTTCCCCTTAATATCCATACCAGACCTGAAGGGTCTGGTAATTGAATTTGGGGGGACCCCCACGCATTTTTTTTTTATTAATGACTTTTCTCTGTATTGCCGGGAGCCGACAATTCATTATAGCTGCGAGTGGTTTTAAATTACTTTTTTCCTTCAGAAATTACACTTTGTGCAGAGACAGTTCTAAGCACGGGAAACAAACGCTGCTTTACAGGCATACTATATACACCCCCCCCCCCCCCCCGTACGAAATTTAAAGGAATATTTCACTTTTATTGTTTCACTTTAAGCATTATTAAACTCACTGCACCTGAAAAATTGGCAGTTTTTAAAACTTTTTTTGCATTGATACACGTCCCCTGGGGCAGGACCCAGGTCCCCAAACACTTTTTATGACAATAACTTGCATATTAGCCTTTAAAATTAGCACTTTAGATTCCTCCCATAGACTTTTTCAGGGTGTTCCGCGGCTTTTCAAATTTGCCGTGAACACCCCAAATTGTTTGCTGTTCGCCGAACGGGCGAACAGGCAATGTTCGAGTCGAACATGAGTCCCACTTGAACTCGAAGCTCATCCCTAATAATAATAATATACATCAACAATAACAAGTAATACATGAAAAGACTTGCAGTGATCAAAAAATGTAAGGATCATAAATAGATAATCATATGAAAAATGGTCCACTGTGAAAATGAAATCACTGAAGTAGAAGAAAAGACACCCATGTGAGGGCACAAAAGGGTTTTGACTTTGCCTTTGATTGTGAGATCCACCACCATATGATAAGATTGGCACGCTTACCAGAGAGTGTGAACTCATATACAGATACTGTAAGTATTGAGTCAAACAAGCTTTCGAGAGGTATACCTCTTGCTTTGGGCAAGAAAAGTTTTTATGGTGAACCATATAGCTAGACTGTCATTTGTTGGCTCTGTTTAAATCCTTCAGTTTCACATATTCTATTTATGTGTTCTTTTCAGATGAGTGGCAGAACAGGTGGGTTGAATCCAAAAGTAAATCTGATTATGGCAAGTGGCAGCTGACTGCTGGCAAATTCTGGGGTGACCCCGAAAAGGATAAAGGTAAGCTTCACATGACAATTATTGGACTCAAAGAGCAATGAGGATGTGTATACTAAAGTAATCCACAGGAATCCTTCAGATGTCATTTTATTGTTGTCATTGAATAATTATTTCTGATCGGTTAGGATGGGTAACACATTTTGGCCTTCACTTTATTAATGTGATATGTGGAGTAAGGAATGATTTTTTTATGTGGAGACAGACAAAATACATTTTTAGGAGAGTGAGGAATAAATGAAGATTCTGTTTTATTGGTGTCTGGGCCTTCCTTTTCCAGCGATGATGACAACCCCCTGACCCCCTTTTTATTTTATGGGACCCTTGATGTTCCAATAAAGAGAACCTGTCATTACAGTTTGCTATCACATAGGGGGGTGGTAGCTGTAGGCTCCATGCACACAGAAGCTAAAAAAAGCTATAAAAAAATGCCAGTAGCTTTGCAGGGAGCCTTTCACAGTTTTGTAGCGTTTTTGCAATAGCGTTTATTAGCGTTTTTCAGTGTAGCGTTTTTTAGCTTTTTTTTCTAATGGATAAAAAAATGCAAAAAAACGCTGGCGCCAAAGTTTTTGAGCGTTTTTCTGCGTTTTCCCATCCCCTACTCAAGAGGCTTTCTCCACACCAGGGAGAAAGTGTTGCATTACGGTTTGTAGTTACAGACAGAAGAACAGGAAGTGAGGATTTCTCAGAAGAAATAAGGACATTTAAAAGCAAAATGGAAGGATGAGGTAAGTGAAGGAGGACTGCACTAAGGTAAAGGAAGCTATTTAGGGAAACAAAAAAATTACTTTACAACCCCTTTAACCCCCCTGGCGGTGTTCCCGAGTCTGACTCGGGGTTACATTTTTGTGCTGCGATCGGTAACCCTGAGTCAGACTCGAGCTCGCCTCGCTGCAGCCACAGGCATGGTTTACTTACCTTGTCCCTGGATCCAGTGATGCCACCACGCTGTGTGAGCGAGCGGGTGCTCGATCGATTCACACAGTGCCTCTGTGTGCCGCTGATCTTCGTTCCCTGCGACGTTACAACGTACGGGGGCTGAGATCAGCGCCAAATTCAAAAAGGTAAACAAACACCTTACATACAGTATACTGTAATCTTATAGATTACAGTACTGTATCTAAAAAAATACACACCCCCTTGTCCCTAGTGGTCTGCCCAGTGCCCTACATGTACTTTTATAATGGTTTTAGAGCAGCTAGAAAACAGCGATAATAAATTATAATCACTGAGCGAAATAAAGAGAATTGAGCGAAATAAAAGTAATGACATCGACAATTCTGCAACTGAGCAAATTTCAGTGATTTTGAGTTGATTACATTATTGAATAATTTTTATTATAATTATATTATTATTTGTTATAATTATTTATAATGCCTACTAGACTCTTGTTTGGTCAGATTTAAGTGAGTTATTCCTAAGAATTGCAGGCCTACAATTTAAAACGCCAAATTTCCTTGCAAATAATGGTACCGCTTTCAGCACCTAAAATCTGAAATAATCATACCGCCAGGGAGGTTAATGCATAGAATGCATTAAGGTGAAAAAACATCTACCTTTACAACCTTTTTAAATAAGGCCTTATTCAGTATTTTGTTTATTTTTTGTTTGTGTGTGGGTAAATATGTGCAAATAATTGTATTGTTAATTTAGTATTATTTGTCCTTACCATAGCATTATTTATAACACAAGTTAAAAGTATACTTTTGGAATGCCATTGCTGCCAGGTATACAGACTACTCAAGACTGGAAGTACTATGCTTTGTCAGCTCGGTTTGAGCCAATCGGCAATGAGAACCAGAGTTTGGTGATACAGTTCACTGTTAAACATGAGCAAGGAATTGATTGCGGAGGAGGCTACGTGAAGTTATATCCTGCAGACACAAACCAAGAGGAGATTCATGGGGACACTTTATATTGTATTATGTTTGGTGAGTAGTTCCTTTATGGGAAGATTTTTTCTTCAAAATTAAGCTACCCTTAAAAGTGTTCCGTTTGTGACATGAGCCAAAAAGTAGCCGTAGGCATGTAAATCCCTCAGCTCCAGCCCGTGACAAATCTATTCATTACTAATCAAATGATGTGGTTCATGAACTGTGAGATGTTCGTTCTTCTCCATAAAAAGGGTAATGACTGGTGATTGGTTTACAAGAGAGTGAAAGAAAAATTGATGATGCTTGAAACTTCTTAGTATCATTATGCATAGCACCCAACTGTCCCTGATTTGGAGGGACTGTCACTGATTTGGAACAAAGTCCCTCTGTCCCTCTTTCCTACTCATATGTCCCTCATTTTGGTCTGATCTATATACCGGTAGTTGTATATAAAATGCACTTTTTATCTTTAAAAAAGTGTTTCATGGTGCTGCTAAACCTTTCATATCATTTCTACATTGCTGTATTTGTACATTTCAGAAGCCAGTATAAAGGAATAGACAAGGTAAAAAAGGACTTGTGGGCTTACCTTTGCTAATAGGTGTCCCTTATTCCCATCTGAATAAAGTTGGGAGGTATGCATTATGCTGTTTACCTTAGGCCTCGTACACACAATAGGTTAACCAGAGGACAGCGGTCTGAAGGACCGTTTTCATCGGTCAAAACCGATCGTGTGTGGGCCCCATAGGTTATTTAACCATAGGTTAAAAAAAAGCCAACTTGCTTTAAAATTAACCTATGGATTCCTAACCAATAGGTCAAAACCGATCGTTAGTAGGCACGACTATCGGTTAAAAATCCATGCATGCTCAGAATCAAGTCGACGCATGCTTGGAAGCAAACTTCGTTTTTTTCAGCACGTCGTTGTGTTTTACGTCACCGCGTTCTGTCACGATCGGTTATTTAACCTATGGTGTGTAGGCGTGAAGGACCATCAGTCAGCTTCATCGGTTAACCTAAGACAACCGTTGTCCTCTGGTTAACCTATCGTGTGTTTACGAGGCTTTACATGACCAAATTGTCATAAAGGATATACAGATCTGTTTTATATCTGTCAGGCCATGCACTGCCCACCGTAAAGTGAACCTGGTTCGGCCAAAAAAGTAACAAAATAGTAACAATAGTGCCAAAGTGCAAGTACCTTGCAGTGCCTGCTAGTACCTTTTTTATTCTTCAAACTGATATATTTGTATTTGTGGGGCCTATAGATTTCTATGCCAAGTTTCAGACTAAAGGCTTGTACACCCGATCAGAAAATTGCACGAAAAACACCGCTTCAACAAGCGATTGTGCGATAATCTGATTGTTGGTAAACATCTTTCGAGAGTCAGTCTTGACAGGTCGTGCAAAAATATCTGATGGGATATGCACAAAAACAATTCTTGTATGATACCAGATCGTACAATTTTTGTTTAATCAGTGCAGTTTTTGTCCAAAAATACAATACAAATACACTACAACACATTACATCACTTCCAAAAAAAAATTCAGTCGTACGAGAATTTTTGTTTTTTAGTAACCTCTTAATTTTCGATATTGAGACTAGCATGCAAAAAAGCATGCCAGGCCAGTCACAGAGCTGAAGTCCGCGACTTAGGAAGAAATATGGATGCTTTCAGCCAGCGAGGACAGCGGTGACATCGCAGGCTTCAGTTTTAGGTAAGTGGCACATAATGGACTACTATGCAGTAGTAGCCCATTATGCTTTACCTTTGCAGGGAAACAAAGAGGAAGTAAAACCAATCAGGGATTACTTCCTCTTTAAACAGTTAAAGCTAAACTCCAGGAATTATTTGTATTACATACTTACATTGTTTCAGCTTGACAGTAGTTGGTGCTACTACAATGATAACCACGATCTTTCAGGTCCTTCTCAGGTTCTATGCAAACAGCTGCCCCACTGCACACTGATCACAGATAGTTGCTTGCTTTACCGCCACTGTTTAAGTAAAGACTTTTTTTAATCAGTACATGTTCTTTGATTGGAAGAGGCTGAGATGGTGATTTCACTGCCATTCATCTCCACCTTGTCCAATTAAAAAAAAACGACTTGTAGTTTTTGAATGAACGGCAGTAGTATTGGGCGAGCTACCCCATTGGTCAGTTGGGCAGTCAGTTGCATAAAGCCTGATCAGGACCTACAAGATGGCAGCTAACGCTGAAACACTGCTGACTACTACAGTGATTTCCAGCTTTCCCAGAAGTCCATAAGGAGTAATGCACACGCCAGTGGTGGAACTACCAGGGTTGCAAAGGTCACACTTGTGATCGGGTAATGGTGTTCCATCACTGTCAGGGGGGGGGGCAGCAGGGTTGCTGGCCACAGGGCTCTGAGAGAGTCTCTCTCATACAGCCCAGAGCCTGCGCTGACAATTCCCCCTCCCTCCTCCCTCATATGGATGGGAGAGGAGAGAGCTGATTTGCACCTTCCTCTCCTCCTGTGTGTGCACGACTGGAAGTTTGAAGCTAAGCAGCTGAATTTGATCATTCAGCTGCTGGGCTTCACACTTCCCGCAGTGCACACACAAGAGGAAAGGGACGGGAGAAGAATTAGCAGATCGGCTTGCTCCTCTCCCATCCGTGCAAGGGAGGATCTGTGATTAGCTGTCACAGAGTGCGCTAAATGCACTCCCCAGGGTGCACGCGGGAGGCAGGGTTCTGGGAGGATGTCCATAAATGCCATCCCAGAATTAAAAGCCCGGGCTCGAATAGAAGTTTGGGAGGTCAGGGGGGCCCTTTGTGGTTTCTTGCGCTGGGTTCCTCAAGGTTCTAGTTACGTCTCTGGCACACGTATATTGTGCCAAGCTGGACCAATATAAGTATGCTATACAAATAATTCCTTTATTACAGTGCTTTAACACCTGTCCCAGACTTCATGGCACCATGGTGTTTGGATTATGGAAATAGATTAGATTGGTTTAATAAACTTTCACACTTCCTGTCATATCCTTGAACAATCAGCATCTACCATGACACATACATGGTGATTGGTGATTAAGGTGACTAAGCTACCAGTGTATCTATGACATTCATTAAAATGTGAGAAGAAGCTACTGATAAGTAGAGAAACATCTTCATTTGTTAGAGTTTAGAGCAAGTCCAGTTGGATGTGACTAAATACTAATTGCTTAACCATGATCTGCAAAAAATAAAATCTTCAGAAACATTTCAATTATAATATTATCCAATATATTAGAAACTCAAAGACCAGGCAAATCTTTGCACATTTGTGTTTATGCCAGGTATTCAAAGATGGTGGCATGGGCGAGGAGAGGTGGGCCAGATATTAGGGGACTAAAGTTCCTCTTTAGGCTAAGTGTTTGTGTGTGTGTGTGTGTGTGTGTGTGTGTGTGATGTCTTTGTGGACCTTGTTTGTACACTGGTACGTAATCATGTTGGAACAGGAAAGGGTCATCCCCAAATTGTTCCCACAAAGTTGGGAGCATGAAATTGTCCAAAATGTCTTGGTATGCTGACGCCTTAAGAGTTCCCTTCACTAAAACTAAGGGGCCAAGCACAACACCTGAAAAACAACCCCACACCGTAATCCCCCCTCCACCAAATGATATGGATCAGTGCACAAAGCAAGGTCCATAAAGACATGGATGAGTGAGTTTGTGGTGGAGGAACTTTACTGGCCTGCACATAGTCTTGACCTAAACCTGATAAAACACCTTTGGGATGCATTAGAGTGGAGACTGAGAGACAGGCCCTCTCATCCACATCAGTGCCTGACCTCACAAATGCGCTTCTGAAAGAATGGTCAAACATTCCCATAGACACATTCCTAAACCTTGTGGACAGCCTTCCCATAAGAGTTGAAGTTGTTATAGCTGCAAAGGGTGGGCCAGCTAAATATTGAACCCTACGGACTAAGACTGGGCTGCCATTAAAGTTTATGTGTGTGCAGATGTCCCAATACTTTTGACAATATAGTGTATATATATATATTTATTTAATATTTTTGTATTTATTATTTAATGTAGATGAACAATGTGTAAGGTGCTGTGTAAATTGTCAGTGTTATATAAATACCTGTAATAAATAAATATATACAGTATAAATATATATACAGTATGACAACTGATACGTACTTTCTATTGTCACATTTTACAGGTCCTGACATATGTGGTACAGTCCACGAGAGAGTCCATATTATTCTGAATTATAAGGAGAAACATCATTTAATTAAGAAGAATGTTACATGCATGGTATGGAACTCTAATTAATATGAGGTGTGTTAGTAGGCTAGTGTTTGCCTGTTGGGCAAGTATGAAAATATACTTACCTTCATGTATGAAATAACCAAGAATTGCAACCGGGACCTGAAAAACAGAGAGTCCTGGGATCCAAAGCACCATGGGTGCAACTGCACATAAATAATTAATAATTTGGAGGCTAGATAATTGCTTGCACTGCATGAAAGAGAGAAAAGGACAAAATTGGGTTTTAGGCCCCATTCACACGAGGCGGACTCCGTTCCTACGGAGTCCGCCTGCTGCCGCCAGCTCAGCGGGAGATCAGTCTCCAGATCTCCGCTGAGCCGATGGATGACAAGCTCCTCTCTGCTCACTGAGCGGGGAGGGGCTTGTCGGGCACCGCTGTCTCCTATGGAGCTATCTGATGAAAACGGACAGCATGTCCGTTTTCATCAGATCTTACCCGATCCGATCCGCATGGACGGATGGGGACGTGCCCCCCATATGCCTGTTTTTAGCGGATCGGATAGGGTCGGATGTCAGCGGACCTGTCTCCGCTGACATCCGACACTCCATAGGATTGCATGGAGCGGCGTTCAGGTCCGCCGTCAAAACTGACAGGCGAACCCGAAAGGTCCGTCGTGTGAATGAGGCCTTACACCCTGTGATTTTTTTTAACAGTGTTCAAATCAAAATATATAGTTTTTTTTTTCCTTTTTTATATTTTTCTCAATAAAAGAACATTCTATTCATGTTAAAAATAAATAATATATATATATATATATACACACACCATATTTATCGGCGTATAACACGCACAGGCGTTTAACACGCACCCTAACTTTAAGAGGGAAGTTTCAGGAAAAAAACTTTCCACGGCCCCCTGTGTATAACACGCAGGCACAGTTTAACCTCTACTTTCAGGGTAAAAAAGTGAGTATTATTATATGCCAATAAATACAGTATATATATATATATAAATACAAAAGTTTTAAAATGTAAACATGCTTATTGAAAAATATAAAATATACAAAACAAACAAAAATAGACCATCCATGTTGATAGCATGACTTGGGCCATGGGTATAAACAGCTGCCGTAAAGTCACTCTACTAGTTACGCTCAAATGAGCTTCTTCAGGAGTTTCATTTGACGTTAGAGCAGGTCATACCTCGCAGCCCCAGTTCAGATCACACATGAATATGTGGGAGGTCATTAAAACATTCGTGCAGGACATTCTTGTAAATGATTCTGAAAATCCACCACTTCAAAGAAATCCAATCACTCCTATTGTTTCAAACTGTATATGGTAATCAAGCCAGTTGAATCAGTCCACCAACCAGAGAGTTGAGTCCTGACTCATTTGGACAGAGGGAGAGGGGATTTCTCTCTCTCTCCATTCTGTTGATCCATCACCTTATATCATTTTATTTGCTTCCCAGTCTTCAAAGGGATTGTTTGATAGCACACTTATACTACAATTAAATATTACTCTAGGACATTAATCCTCAATTAACCCATCCCTTAGTGGTTTGGAGATTCTTTTTGAATGGTCACTCTCTGGTTGGTGGACTGATTAAACTGGCTTGATTACCATATACAGTTTGAAACAATAGGATTGGTTGGATCTCTTTGAAGTGGTGGATTTTTAGAATCATGTACAAGAATGTCCTGCACAAATGTTTTAATGACCTCTCACATATTCATGTGCGATCTGAACTGGGGCTGCGAGGTATGACCTACTCTAACGTCAAAAGAAACTCCCGAAGAAGCTCAATTGAGTGTAACTAGTAGAGTGACTTTACGGCAGCTGTTTGTACCCATGGCCCAAGTTATGCTATCAACATGGATGGTCTATTTCTGTTTGTTTTGTATATTTTATATTTTTCAATAAACATCTTTAAATTTTAATGGCCCTTTCACACTAGCGGACCGTATGTCCGGATTTTCATCCGTCCGTTTGCGGATGAAAACGGGACATACATGGGTCCCTATGTGATTATGGGTGTCAGCGGATGAACATCCGCTAACACCCGTAATTTGTCCGCCTCCGCAAAGATCCGCATTTGCAGACGGAAGAAATCCTATTTTTCTTCCGTCTGCCGGATCGGATGAACACGGACATACGGTCCGTGTTCGTCCGATCCCCCATAGGGGAGAGCGGAGGAAACACAGAGGGGTCCTTGCACATTGTGCGGGGACCGCCCTGTCAGCTCAGCTGGGATTTTACGGAGGATCCCCGCTGAGCAAAGCGGACACACGGAGCGGATCATTACTGATCCGCTCCGTGTGAAAGGGCCCTAATACTTATGTATTTCTATAATTTTTGATTTTAACACCGTTAAAAAATCCCAGGGTGTAAAACCCAATGTTGTCCTTTTCTCTCTTTCATGATCGCAATGGGATAAGGTGTTCTTGATTTGAATGTTTATGTCCCATATCATACAATGCTTGCACTACATGTCACATGTTGTTAAGGCTGGGTTCACACTGCAGACGGATGCGGCTCGCAGCAGGGGTCTGGTTCGTCCCTTTTCTTAGTTTCGGCCCTGAAACGGATCCAAAGATGCACAGGACTCCTGTGCAAGCAGCTCCTCAGCCACCACAGAGATGTGTGAACCAGCTCCATAGAGAGCTGATCACAAGCTCCTGCCATGCGAATTGGATGCCGAGAAACCCACATCCAATACGCAGCAATACGCACTAGTGTGAACCCAGCCTTAAAGTGTATCTTAAGCCAAAACCGTGTGTAGTCTAGGACTGGGTAGAGCAGCAATTCTCAATCAGGTTTCTGTAGAACCCTAAGGCCGCGTACACACGGTCGTTCCAAATCGATGAGAATGGTCCGACGGGCCATTTCCATCGGTTCACCGCTGAAGTGGCCTGATGGTCTGATGTGCGTACACACCATTGTTCCAAAAACCGATTGGGTCAGAACGCGGTGACGTCAAACACACGACCTGCTGAATAAAACGAAGTTCAATGCTTCCAAGCATGCGTCGACTTGATTCTGAGCATGCTGGGGTTTTGAACAGATGCTTTCTGTACTAACCATCGGTTTGGACCGATCGGGCAGCGGGCCATCGGTTCGATTTTAAAGCATGTTTTAAAATTTTGGACCGAAGGACAACAGACCGATGGGCTATACACACAGTTGGTTTGGATCGATGAAACTGAACCTCGGTCCATTCTCATCGGTTTTGTCCGAACGTGTGTACGCGGCCTTAGGTTTCTCCAGAGATTGCTGGGGGTTCCTTTAGCTGTGGCTGATTGACCCTTTATTTGATGGTGCCTGCATACTTCCAGGGCTAACACCACTTGGTAACTCCAGAAGCATGACACAATTATCTTTTTATCTACGGTAATGGTGCCATTCTGATTGGCATCCGATCTAACACACTTCTTATAAAAATGTATTTTTTTTAATTTTAGTGCTTTTTCTTTCTTCTGAACAGCATGATGAAAGCACCCATTTGTATACATTAATTATCCGTCCAAACAATACATATGCAGTGAAGATTGACAATGAGGTGGTGTCAAATGGGACTCTGGAGGATGACTTTGGCTTCCTACTGCCCCGTAAAATCAAAGACGTAAATGCTACAAGGCCTGTTGATTGGGATGATCGAAAGAGGATTGAGGACCCCAATGAGCTAAGGCCAGATGTAAGTAATAAAGGAGTTACTTTACTGATAACTGTAAAAGGAAATCTATCAGCATAATTACTATATTCACTGTCCTCCCAAAATGTACTATATTATCTATGAAATAAATTCTTCCTGTTTACGCACATGTCATTCTGCAGCACAATTTGTGCTGTAAAGGAGGATAATAGAGAAGATGGACATCACCCTTTTTTTCCCATTATGCCCCGTACATACGATCGGAATTTCCGATGGAAAAAGTCAGTCGGAAAAAAATCCACGGTTTTCTTTTTGGAATTTCCCATCGTGTGTACGCGGCATAAAGCTACAAAACACTCAGATGTGAATGGGGCCTTACAGTGGATACAATTTCAGAGGGGTGGAAAAAGCACAGTTATCAAGCTAATGAAAGTAATATCATTCATCTTGTTTAACCTGCTTTTAGAAAAGACTTTTGCGTTTACAAATTGAAAGCGGCTATCACCTTTATGTTAATTTGCTATTGACTGTTTTATTCTGGAAAGGATTCACCCCTCTGTAAGCATTTTCTCATTTTACTGCAGCTGAAATTAGCAGTGTAGGGAGATTTGCTGAGGACAGTGTCAGCATAGCATCCCAATTTACATAATTAGCAGAAATGTCCTATTAGCTGCTTAATGTAAGTTTATGCTTTTGTTAGAATAATGTGCAGAGTTTGAAACAATTAGCTACAATGGAATGTGTGTGTGTGTGTGTGTGTGTGTGTATATATTGCGATATTTTTGTAAAATGCAACAAAAAATGATTCTAAGGTTCAGTGTTTTTTTTTCAAATACGTACTTACCTGCTCCGTGCAATGGTTTTTCACAGAGCGGCCAAGATCCTCTTCATCTCGGATCCCCCTCCTCCCGCTTGACCAGTGCCCCCAATAGCAAGTTGCTTGCTTCGGGGGCACTAGTCCAAGCTTGCTCCCGAGCCCCACTCTATGCGTCCATAATTCACATAGCGCTTGGCCACGACCCCGTTCTCTCTCTACATTGAGGAAAGAGAGACCTGGGACAGCCGAGGCTTCTGTTCACATTGCTGGATCGAGAGGGAGTTCAGGTAAGTAGTATTAGTAGTAGTAGTAGTAGGTAGGGGCTGGCGGGGAGTTCTGATCAGCCAGCTTAGATGCTCTTGATCAAGATCATCTGCTGATCTGGGAACTGTAGTGGGGACTTTAAATGGCAACTCTAATCACAGGTAGTGTTACTCAATGTGTCGTCAGCTCTGTGGTGTCTCGCAGCAGTGACACCTATGCCGAAATCAGGAGATAGGGTCTCCTCCAGCCATTCCCACTTCACATTTCTCGCCATTCAGCTGACCTCTAGTCTCTGCCCCAAAGCCATGCTGTGAAGTGAATGGGCAGGCAAGGGCTCCAGGAGCAGCTCAGTTGGGCAGCCACAGGCTCCAGGGACAGCCCTGCTGGATGGCTGTGAAAAGGCTGAGAGGGCTGCAGGGTTCAGGAAGAGCCCAGGATTTGGTGACCCCTGGCAAATTGTCATTTGACCCCCAAGGGGGTCCCGAACCCCAGGTTGAGAACCACTGGTCTAGACCAATATAACAATGTATATGACATACCTGGCCAATGGCGCTGGATTATCACTGACACCGCTACTCCAGTGATCTCCACTTGCTTCCATTCCCTGTGCTGAGTAGAGGTCAGCCACTTGGCACAGGCACCATATAAATACCTTGGATTTTTTGTTTCTTACTTTTTTCCATTTCAGTTTGTTTACACCCTTAAAAAGCATATGTAGCGCCCCCCCTTTAAAGTTAGTGGGGCGTTACGCTAAAGTTAGTGGGGAGTGGGAGATTTAAGTTGCTCCCACTCACAAAGTGTTTAGTTTATGCTGTTGCCAGTTTGGTACTGCCTCGTTGGGTCAGTCTGCGTGCCAGGGGTGTGTTGTCACCCCTGGGCGACAGTTGGCGCTAGAGGGGTTCTGACGGACCTATCTTCCTCAGCAGCCAATCAGAGGGGTTTTCCCTCTTCAGCATGCTGGCGGGGGGTATATCTGTGGCGACCGCCACAAGCTGTTCTGTTCTATGCGGGGCCCGAGTCCCAGGTGCGGCATCCACCTTCAGGGTGCGTGCATCCATGGGTCCCGCCATCGAGGCCTGTTTGGCCGAAGCTACGCACCAAGCAAAATCTCACCTTGATGCTGAGAGGGACCCCATCGGCTCGCTGGGTCCCAGATCCTAAGCTGGAGGCTGTACGATGGGGGGTCTGCTCTGGAGAACCTAGATACAGAGGTTGTCTGCGAGGTTTGGACGTGCCATCGGGGATCCGGTCACCACGCCACATGACAGGTACATTTTAGCTGTCTATTGGTGACCCTGAATTGGACTTAGGCCCCTTTCAGACTGGGGCGGGAGCCGCGGTGGCGGTATAACGCCGCTAAAAATAGCGGCGCTATACCGCCGGGATTGCCGTGGAAATCAGCCGCTAGCGGTGCGGTATTAACCCCCGCTAGCGGCCGATAAAGGGTTAATACCGCCCGCAATGCGCCTATATAGAGGCGCATTGCGGGCGGTATTGCCGCGGTTTCCCATTGTTTTCAATGGGAAGGAGCGGTGAAGGAGGGGTATACACGCCGCTCCTCTCACCGCTCCAAAGATGCTGCTGACAGGAGATTTTCTTGTCTCCCGCCAGCGCATCGCCTCAGTGTGAAAGCCCTTCGGCTTTCACATTGAGGTAGCTGGGCAGGAGTTTTTCAGGCGGGATAGCAGCGCTATTTTTAGCGCTGTACCGCCTGAAAAACTCCTCAATGTGAAAGGGGCCTTACTGGGAGGATTCGGTAGTTCTATCATTTAATCATATTTGAATATACACCAGGCCTGTGCAGGGGCCCTGTTTTCCTCCCAGTGACTTTATTTGCAAGTGACCTTCTGGCTTCCAGGCTCAAGTTAATTACCTGTCCAGGGGCACTTTACCTACTCCGGCGGGAGTGGCGATGTTTGAACTGTCTATGCTGAGAGCAGGCTTGCTCTCCATGTTCTTGATATCCAAGGCCTGATACTGCAGTTTCTTTTCCTCTCTGCTCATTAACCCTCTTCCTATTGTGTGCTATGTTAATGTTGGCTATGTTGGTCTTGGAATAAAGCATTAGAAACTCACACTGTTGACTGAATACTTGCTCCCTATCCACACTTACAAGTTGTACCCCTAGACAAGACTTGGTAACCTAATACGCCGATCCCCAAATTATCCAGCGGCTCCTTCGGGGGTGAGCGCTACACATACATAGCTTAACGATGGCCATACACTAGTAGATTTTCAAATGCACATTTATTACGAACAATTGTATAAAAATATGCACAAAAATTCTCAGGACATTGAATGACTTGACAAATGTCATTCAAAGGTACTTCAAAATCTCGTTTGCATTTAGCAATTGGTTTTAGAGTGAATGGACTATACAGAGTGAAAATCACATACAATGTTGTAAATTTTTTAAGTTTGAGGAAAAAAAATCCACCCTGCTCCAGATTTTCTTGTCACTGCGGTCACAAACAAACGTCAACCCAAAAAGAAAATTTTCAAACTACGTTCTACAAAATTCTACAAAAGTTTTCTATAACATTTTGAAAACTCATAACATGTAGAATATACACAAGGATTTTGTATTTTCTGTTTATGTTTTGCAGGACTGGGACGAGAGAGAGCTAATTGTAGATCCAGAAGCAAAGGAACCCCATGACTGGGACTCTGCCATGGATGGGCAGTGGGAACCACCAATGATTCCCAATCCAAAGTACAAAGTAGGCAATTCTATACAGATCATGTGACTTCTAGATAGGGCTTGTTAGTAAATCAGCTCACAAAAATAACAAAAAAGGTATTATTTAATAAGTTAAAGAAACAGTACTCTATAAATACATTATGGGTTTGTAACATAAAAACACACATATTTCTATTTTGTATAACTGTGAAAAGGTGATGGTCTTAAGTTTCTGACAGGCACCAATCAGATTCAGGTCTGCATTGGAAATCTGAATGTGACTGATAAAGCAGAAAGAATAGATAGGAAGTTACACAACATAGGATTCTGAATGTACGATCATATTACTATCCAGAGAAAAACAACAAAAACAGGCGCCACTTAGAAAAGACTGTAAACCTTTAATGAAATGACAGCATCAAAGTACTCACATAGAAGTTACTGTATTCAGGCATATGGATGGGGTCCAAAGGACAGTCAGTCTCTCAGCCGTGTAGTGAGGTCCCCTTGTAGCAGCTGTTGTGTGTTGCAACGATGAGCGTGTGCTGCATAGATGAACGCAGGTGCCTGTTTTCCACACAGGAGATTCCCGGGTGAACTGTGCGGTAGTTGGATGGAGGGCTGAAGCGCACACTGGGACGCAACGGCGTGAGGGGGGGGAAATGGCGTCACAGGACCAGGATGCAACGCGTTTCAGTGCTAGCGCTGTGAGTTCTGGGGGATCACAGCATGCACCTTTCTCAAGCTGACTGTCCTTTGGACCCCATCCATATGCCTGAATACAGTAACTTCTATGTGAGTACTTTGATGCTGTCATTTCATTAAAGTTTACAGTCTTTTCTAAGTGGCGCCTGTTTTTGTTGTTTTTCTCTGTTACATGTTTGGAGTTTGGCTTCAGCTCCCCATACAAGGCAGCCCAGAACTTACAGACTGTTATCTCACTCTAGAGCTTGTTGCTCAAAGGACTTTTACTTGAAATGTGTTTTATCTTCTAACTTCAGTGTGCGCCATCAGTGTATATATTGTATCATATTACTATCCTACTGACTCTGTAAATTGTTTGAAAGGCAGACTACAGAGAACCCAGAGTCAAGTTGGCCATAGATAGATCAAATTTGGTCGGTTCGATAGGGACTAATTATGGATTTCTCTAAAATGGGCCTGTTGAAAATGTTTCCTTCAGTCAGCGCTACAGCCAATAGGCTACAGTGCTGATCAGTGTATTCTGCCAGTAGACGAGTTCCCACTGTCAGAATACATTTACACAGCGGGGAGGATTCCTTCATTCACCTCGCTTGTGTGAAAGGGCGAATATGCTCATTTTCTTTCTTCAGTGGACTGATCAAGAAAATCTGATGCATGTACGGCCAACCTAAGGTAAACCAAGTGAACATTCTGATTTTAGTCTAACTGCAGCATTTACTTGATGACATTGAGCTCATTGATTGCTTTCACCTATTGGCTAGTCGTGCTTTAATACAAAACCAGAGAAATTCCCTGCTTAACTTACCAACCAGCCTGCAACCAACCGAATTATCCTGTCTAACAGTATGCCCTAAAAACAGGGATTTAGTCTGCACACATTTGCAAATACATGTGTAAGTTACAGAGCCCTGTCAAGGCACTCTAGTATTCTCTAAAGTCCTAACTCTAAATTTTGAGAGCCTTCACAGTGGAAGCACATGCATTATAATGGATAGGCAGAGGACAAGTGAGCCTGGTGGAAGCCCACTCCTCCTTAAAGGCACAGGGGCACACTGGACACCCAGCACTGACTGAAGAGTGCCTTTTAGATGTTTTGCGTCTGCTAGGACGGAGGTAAGGGATATAGCCCAGGGCAGGACTGAGCCAGGGGGAAGGGGGGCCTTTGACCCCTAATCTAGTACTAAGACATGTTGGGCTGGCCAGATCAGTGAGGGACCTGCAGTCAGTGACACATGTTGTGTAATATACAGCTACCTGCTCCCTGTTCTGACCTTTCGAACGCTGCGTCTTGCAGGGCAAAGTCTTCCAGCACAATTTCCTAAGTTTTTTTTTAAGATGTGATCAAATGCTGCCAGCCACAAAGGAAGCTGAGTGTCACAATAAGCCATGCCCATTAGGAACATTCAACATGGCTACCAACCTATATAACATGCTTTCCATGGCACATTTTCTTTAGCCCACAAAAATTGCCACGAAAGGGCTAGTTGGTTGTATTTAGTCCCCCAGGCCACAGGTCCACAGTCGTTCTTCTTATTATAATCCCATCAAAATATTAAGTGCAGCCACATACTGTACCTTGTGAATATAGTGTTTCAATAAACTTTATTCATCTCAGTAAAAAGGCTGACAGAACCCGTTGCTGCAAAATACTGACTATGCCTTAAGAAATGTCCTAATCTTCCTTGGTGGGTCCTGGTTTCAACAAAGCTAGAAAACAGGGTAATGCACGAGATATCAAAATATATTATATAATACTATTATTCTATAATATGAGTCATTTAATTATATTTCTCATCTCAATGAACAGGGAATATGGGTGCCAAAAATTATAGATAATCCAAACTACCAAGGTGTGTGGGTTCAGCCAGACATGGACAATCCAGATTATGTTCCAGATGACACATTATACAGATATGAGGAACTTGGAGTTATTGGCTTAGATCTCTGGCAGGTGAGTTCACAATATTTTCTGTTGCTAACTATATACCATTCTTTTTGCCAAGACTGTAGGTGCAAATAATAAATTCACCCAGGTGACTCTGCTGCTGGCTTTTTACAGTGTTTCTTTCTAAAATTACAGCATTAATATCCCTGTGTCAATTTGGGTTGGCTTTTAAAGTTGAATTTATCGTATTAATATGTATATTAACTGTAAATCTTATCTCAAACTTTTTCTTATTGGCTTTGGATGGCATCAGGGAAGAATTAGTGTCCTTGTGAGGTTTTAACTGTTGTATGTGTTCCGAACACAGAGGGCAAAATACCAGACAGGGGTTTAACCAATGCAAAATAGAAATACACTTTTGTTTAGATATACTTTGTTGCAAGCAGCCCAAAATTTCCCATCTATCTGATCAATTTTCTATCATTTTAAAGTGGAAGTTTGGGCTAAACTCATCGAATCTTAAACCTGTCCTCAGACAGTGTAGGGATTGGTTAAACCAGTCAACATTTTTGCCCAATGTGTTCCCATACCCTGGACTTACACTTTAAGTATACTACACTAGGGATGGGCCGAACGACCCCCTGTTTAGTTCGCACCAGAACTTTTAAACATTGTGAAAGTTTGGAACCGAAGTCTATGGGACCCGAATTGTAAAAAGCCGATTATGAAGGCTTATATGCAAGTAATTGGACATACAATTGTTATGGGAGTCCGGGTACTGCCCAGAGGGACATGTATCAATGAAAAAACAGTTTGCGAAAAACATAATTTTTAAATGAGCAGCAATTTATTGATGCTTAAAGTGAAAGCAACGGCTTGGGGAGCCAGTCTGCATGATTAAAGTAACAGGTGCGGATAAAGTGGTCTTTGGGTGTCGGTGGTGCCTTCACACCCTAACCCTATAAGAAGTACTCTTATTGAAAGCAAAAATTGGCCTTGTTGTCAAAAATTTAAATGATATGCACCTTTCAAACAGGTGCGTAAAAATTGGTCTTTGGGTGTTGATGGCGCCTTCACACCATAACCCTATAAGAGGTACTCTTGATGAAAGCAAGAATTGACCTTGCTGTCAAAAATTGCAATGATATGCACTTGTCAAACGGGTGTGGAAAAATTTGTCTTTGGGTGTTAATTATGCCCATGAAACCTACATCAAAAACATTCTTCCAGATGAAATCAACACCCACAACGCTAGGTAGCCTAGAAGTCCTGCAGAGATTCTACATCCCCAAAACACTCAATCAACAACATCGGCATCAGGGCTTCATAGCTGCTGGTAATCCAGGACTGATTAATTTTGATAAATGTCAGATGGTCCACGGAGTCTGTGGACAGACGCGTTCTATCATCAGTAACAAAACCTCCAGCAGCACTGAATGCCCTGGATGCAGGGCAGCCCAGCAGCTGGTTCTGGTCAGTGGTCTATTCAAATGACCCAGTAAGCCAGTGTATGGTCTACTGGAAAGCTCTCCATCTCTGTTTTTGCCCCTAGACAAATGTCCATGTGATGCAGATGCTGCCGATGGGATGTGGAAGCTGACAGCCCTGGAAGGTGAAAACTAAAAAAATTGTGAAATGCATCATTTAGGCTGCGGCCTTCTTCACTGCTCCTCTCTTGACCTCTGTTGGTCAAGAAAGGAGGTACAGCTGACAGATCTCGCATTATCACCACTAGCTTTATGCTGACGTGGGGGCACAACAAGCTGCAGCACTGAGCCCTGTCCTGCATTATTTTGCGAGTTATCAAGTTGCTGTGAACAAAATATATCATCCCTGACCATGCTTGCTCGACCACGTGTCAGCAGTAATGTGGACTTTGCAGCTGACTGCCTTGCCCAATGATGCCACAACATTGCCTTCCACATGATGGTACAGAGCTGGAACAGCCTTACGTGAAAAGAAATAGCAACTGGAAACCTTCCATTGTGCACATTCTGCAAATTCAAGGGGGTAGAATCCACCAGACAGAAAGGCAAAAGTTGTAGAGCCAGCAGCTTTGACAAGCTTGCATTTAGTCACTGGGCATGCGGGTGGCAGTGACTGTATTTTTTTTCCGCTGCAGCAGATAGGGCAGAGAAATTTGCCAGCTATAGTCTACAGCTGGTGGTGTGCTGCTGGCAGATGTGCTGTAAGGACCTGGGACACCCTGCGTTATACCATCATCCCTGTCAGTGGAGGCGGCTGAGAGGTCATGAGGTATAGTGGGGGGCAGACTGGAGTGAGTAAGGAGGAAGAACAGATTTGTGACCCTTTTGTGTGTCTTTTAGGTGAACTTGCCAACGGCTGAGTGGTGAGAGGTTAAATACCTTGTCAAGCATGTGGTACCCAAATGGCTGGTGTTTATGCCACACTTGATGTGCTTGAGACAAAATTTGCAAATTGCAACAGTGCGATCGGCTGCACATGTGTTAAAAAAGGCCCAGATAGCTGAGCTGTGGGAAGTGGGCTGGGGGATAACAGCTCCACAATGTAATGGAATAGGGTGGCTGCTCTCAACTCTTCCATGATGGCTGCCTCATTGGGGTTGTGCCTCACCCTCACTTTCCTTCTTTGCTCTAACTGGCACCCAAGTCGCGCCCGTGACCTCATCATCATCTCCTCCTTCCTCATTACCACTGGAGACAACTTGGCAATACGCTGTGGCTGGGGGAACATGACTGCCAATCTGTGTACCAGTGTTCTTCCCTCTCTGTAAGCTCATGATCCTGCCTTCCTCAGCCTCAGAACCAACATCTGAATCAAGTAATGGCTGTGCATCGTCAAGGAGCATGTGGCAGATGCTGTGTTCAAATAAATCGGCTGACTCATCCATGCCTGATGCTGGGGCTATGGCAGGAATAGCTGTGGACAAGGAGGCAGGTTTAACCACTTTGGCAGCTGCAGCGGACTATGCATTAGTCTCTGATTGGGTGACGGAGAATTGGGATGGTTTAGTAAGCAGTCCACCACCTCCTCTGCGTGCTGTGGCTGGAAAACACGAGCAACATCACTAAACAGAGGAAATGATGCCCTGCCTGAGGAATGACCACATCCACCTTTGCCTGTGGACACATACGCTGCTGGTCCCCTCACAGCGCCATTGGCAATGTCTGCCTCTTTTTGTTGTCCTCCCAGACATGATGGGAGGGTGCTTATTAACAAAATGTAATAAAGATGTGGAAATGTGCACGTGGATGCAATTTAATCAATGGAAAGTGGTGTTTGGTGCACTTTAACTTGAGTACTCACTACAAAGACATACTCCACTGATGCACTATAATGTATTGCAGTAAAACTGCACTGGCGCACTGCATTATACTGCGTCAAACGTGCACTAAAGCACTGAAATATACATTGTTAAACTTACAGTAACGCACTGAATTATACTGCATTAAATGGAAGGTAACGCGCTGAAATATACAGCGTTAAACTTGCAATAACGCACAGAAATATACTGCGTTAAATGGCACGTAACTATCCCTAGATTCACACCAATGTAAAGATGAATGGTGGTCACTACACTCACAATGACTGAACTATTCTTAGATTCACACTAATATAAAGATGAATGGTGGTCACACTACACTCACACTGACTAAACATTGAACTATTCCTAGATTCACACTAAACTGATATTCGACTACACTGACAATAGAATCACAATAGCACACTAACTGTCTAGTAGCACTGAACAGAGCCCTGTTATATCGCTCTGCATGCCGATATCACACTAAAAATGGCTGCTATTAAAAGAATACTTTTATAGTGTGGGGCGGGACTAAGAGCAATGAGCTATGATTGGACAGAATCATCATGACAGCGTCCAATCATGGCTCTAAAAGTGCTCTGCGCCCTGATTGGGCAAAGCTTTCATTGCTAAAGCTATCCAGGTCTTAGGGGGGGGGGGGGTTAGTTAGTAACTTGAAATAGCAGATGTTTTGGTTTGTTTTATGTGCAAGGCCTTCCTGGGCTGTTTCGAGGTGTTCCTGTCTAGTGCATGGTTTACCACTATCACTAGCAGTTGAGCACGTCCCTCTTATAACATCAATTGCAATTGTTAATACGTGGCACATGGGGTGCTGATCATGAGATAAAGTGGGAATCATTTTCCACGTAGGAAATGTTCTCTGTGAAAATACTCATTAACTCACTATTTTAGATGGGTAGCAGCTCCATTGTTTTACAGCTTCCATAAATTAACCTTATTGTCATAGTATAAAACAAGCATGTTAAATTCCTCTTACGTAAACACATTATTTTGTTTCTTTAGGTGAAATCAGGCACAATTTTTGACAACTTCCTTATCACAAATGATGAAATTTTAGCTGAGGAAATTGGAAACGAGACGTGGGGTGCAAGCAGGGTAAGGAACCATGGAGTCAGGGTCTTATATCTGTATGCAAATAAAACTGTTCTCGCGGAACTAGATGTATCCAAATCTTCAAATTAAATAGTAACAAATTTTGTTGAAATTTGTTTAATTTAGTTTTGTATATTTGTTTTCTAATGAATTCCAAATTTTCGGAAAGATTTGAATTTGAATCAGTCGAAAAATTAGCGACTGATTCAAATTCTGAGTGAAGAATAGCTGGTTGTTAAGGAGCAGGCCAGGAAGTTGGCAGCAGTGTCCTTAACAACCGATGACTCATCAGCTGTCAGCGGACTTCCCCACTGACAGCTGAAATATAAACAAAAGAATGCCAGCAATGAAAAATTCTGAACAAAAAGCATGGGGTTCCCCCTCAATCCATACCATGCTAAAATGTATTTAAAAAAAACAAAACATGTGGGGCCCTCAAAAAATACATACCAGACCCTTAGTATGGAATCTGCAACCCCCATGTTGAGGGCATGTCGCCTGGTATGATTCAGGGGGAGGGCGATTGCTCGCCCCGCCCCTTTCCTGGCCTGCTGGGCAGCCTGCTCGGATAAGGGTCTGGTATAGATTTTGGGGGGCCCCATGCCGTTTTTCCTTTTTTTATAGGGTGGGTTTCCCCTTGAAATCCATACCAGACCAAAAGGGCTTGGTATGGATTGGGGGGGGGGCACACTGTTTGTTTCAGAATTTTTTATTGCCGTCATTCCTTTGTTTACATTCAGCTGTCAGTGACTCATCGGTTGTTAAGGACGCGGCAGACAGCTTCCCGGCCAGCTCCTAAACAGACAACCAGCTATTCTCCACACAGAATTTAATCGGTTGATTTTTTTTCTGAACGATTAGATTTTTAATCAGTGCGCATGCTCAGAATCACGTCGAAAATACTCCCTAAGATACGTCGAATCACTGCCTACGACGTGAACGTAACCTACGCCCATCCATATTCACATAATACTACGTAAACGACGTAAAATACGACGGCTGTTCCCTGGTTCATACCTTTGCATTGAGTTGCGGAATAACTATACGCCGGTCATAAGCCTTACGTAAACCGCGTATATTAATGCGCCGGGCGCAAGTACGTTCGTAAATCGGCGTATCTCACTCATTTGCATAATCGAAACGTAAATCAATGGGAGCTCCCCTTGCGGCCAGCGTAAATATGCACCCACGATACGGCAGCGTAGGAAACTTACGTTGGTCGTAGGAAGCCTATTTTCAGGCGTATCTAGTTCTGTGGGCACGGCGCAGAGATACGACGCGCACAATAACACTTACGTGGCGTATCTCGAGATACGCTGGCGTAAGTGCTACGTGAATCCGGGCCAGGGTGCGTGTTATACGCCTGTGCGTGTTATACGCTGATAAATACGGTAGTTATCATCTGCAACAATCAGATAACAGGTATTACAACCCAAAATAAAAGATACATTTTAATTGGTTTCACTTGGCAAGAACCACAAACGAATTACGCCGGCGTATCTATTGATACGCCGCGTAATTTCAAAGTTCCCCCGTCGTATCTTTGTTTTGTATACACAAAACAAGATACGATTGAATGAGGGATCGATCCGACTGGCGTACGTCTTAGTATGTCATCGGATCGTAGGTGCATATTTACGCTGGCCGCTAGGTGGCGTTTCCGTCGATTTCCACGTCGAGTATGCAAATTAGCTAGATACGGCGATCCGCGAACGTACGTCCGGCCGGCGCATTTTTTTACGTCGTTTCCGTAAGGCTTTTTTCGGCGTATAGTTACCCCTGCTATATGAGGCGTATCCTATGTTAAGTATGGCCGTCGTTCCCGCGTCAAATTTTGAAATGTTACATCGTCTGCGTAAGTCGTTCGCGAATAGGGCTTTGCGTAGAATGACATCACCGTCGTAAGCATTGGCTTGTTCCGGTTTAATTTTGAGCATGCGCACTGGGATACCCCCACAAATAAATATAGCAGTCTTGTGACTTCTATCGGTGTCCGGCCAAGCACTGGTAAAAGCTTGTAGGAGGAGTTTTCATTCTCCTCTGACTGTCCTATAAGGCTGCATGACCCCTGACCCTCTGTCTGAACAGTGCTGTTTGGCACTGTGCCAATTACATGCACCCTACCAAGAAAGAAAAAAAACTCTCTAGCAATACACACCAAATTGAGCATGTGCAGAGTGACTCCAAAGGCTCTGTACTATCAGGAGATGGATTGGGAGCAGTGAAAGAAGGGCAGGATCAGAGAAGACAGGATCAAACAGCATTTTTACACAATGTGAAGGATTAACCCCTTAGGTTCCACAGTGAGTATAACAAGCATGCTTTCCTGCATGTACACACTAATTTTACTGTTGTGGGTTTAGTAACACTTTAACAGATGCAGTAGCTAGTATGTATAGGTGGACTTACCAGATGGAGAAAGTTTGACATACAACAGCTGCTTTTTCTTAGAATTAGAATCTAAAGAGCTTCCTGTAATAGAAGACTTTGAATATACACCTCTCTAAACAGTTAAAGCGGAGGTCCGCCCACCGCTGCAAAAATTAAAAGCCAGCAGCTGCACATACTGCAGCTACTGACTTTTAATAAATGGACACTTACCAGTCCAGCGATGTCGGCACCCTATGTCGGCTTCCCCCCGGGAACCCTACTGCTCATGCGCAAGGCTCTGCTCCTCTCTCCTACTGGCCTGGCAGCCAGGGAGCCCGAGCAGTGACGCAAATATCCACACCTGAGGCTCATGGAAGTGAGGTATCCTTTACCCCCTCCCCCCTGAAAGGTGCCAAATGTGACACCGGAGGGGGGAAGGAGTACAATGAGCGGAATTTCCACTTTTGGGTGGATCTCCGCTTTAAGGGAGTTTAGAATGTACCCACTAAGCATAGTAGTTATTTTCCCTGACTCCTGCATCAATGCTGAGTCCTGAAAATGTCAGCATCATAAATTTCACCTGAGAAATCAGTGACTTTCACTCTGATGCTGTCCTCCATCAATGCTGTTTAGTGTGAATGGAGGAATCGCCTGATTTCTCTTGTTCAGCCTGCAATGCTTACCAAAGTAGGTCTATCTTTGGCGTCAATCGGATGGCACAGTCATACTTAGACACCCTACACAACTGCTCTAAGAGAAGGGTGCAGGTACGACTGCAAAAATGAAGATTATTGGTACAATGTCTATATGACTGAATATCTACTTTTGTAGCTTCAACTGAGCTTTAATCTCTTACAGGAACCAGAACTGAAGATGAAAACAATACAAGATGAAGCGAGGGATGCCAAGGATGAAAAGAAGCAGAGATATAAGAAGCTTGAGGAAGAGTTTAAAATGCTTGATGAACTGGAAAGGCAGGAAAACGAGAGGAAGTCAAAACTACGTAAAAGATTACGAAAGCAGTATGGACTGGAGCCACAAGTAGAACAGCCACAGCTGCCAGAGCCTTCACATCCTAAAGATGAGTTGTGAACACCAATTCAAGAAAGAAGAATTAGAGAAAGATATGTGTTGGGGCTTACAGGTGAAACTCGAAAAATTAGAATATCGTGCAAAAGTTCATTTATTTCACTAATGCAACTTAAAAGGTGAAACTAATATATGAAATAGACTCATTACATGCAAAGCAAGATGGTTCACGCCGTGATTTGTTATAATTGTGATGATTATGGCTTACAGCTCATGAAAACCCCAAATCCACAATCTCAGAAAATTAGAATATTGTGAAAAGGTGCAATATTCTAGGCTCAAAGTGTCCCACTCTAATCAGCTAATTAAGCCATAACACCTGCAAAGGGTTCCTGAGCCTTTAAATGGTCTCTCAGTCTGGTTCAGTAGGAATCACAATCATGGTAAAGATTGCTGACCCTCCATAACGAGGAAAAGCCTTAGGCCCCTTTCACATGTGCGGACCGTATGTCCGCATTTTCATCCATCCGTTGCGGACATACATTGGTCCCTATGTGATTGCGGGTGTCAGCGGATGACCATCCGCTGACACCCGTAATCACCCGCCTCCGCAAAGCTCCGCTTTTTCGGACGGAAGAAAATCCTATTTTTCTTCCGTCTGGCGGATCGGATCGGGTGAACACGGACATACAGTCCGTGTTCATCCGATCCCCCCCATGGGGGAGAGCGGAGGAAAGACAGGGCGGTCCCTGCACAGTGTGTGCGGGGACCGCCCTGTCAGCCGCTGGCTCAGCTGGGATTTTACGGAGGATCCCCGCTGAGCAAAGCGGACACACGGAGGCGGATCATTACTGATCCGCCCCATGTGAAAGGGCCCTAAAAATGTAAAAAAAATTGCAAAAGAAGTTGAATGTTCCCAAAGTGCTGTATCAAAGCACATTAATAGAAAATTATGTGGAAACCAAGGACCAAGAGTATGGAGGAAGAATAGAGAGGCACACACTGCAAGATGCTTGAAGTCCAGTGTGGAGTTTCCACAGTCTGTGTTGATTTGGGGAGCCATGTCATCTGCTGGTGTTGGTCCACTGTGCTTCATTAAGTCCAGCGTCAATGCAGCCGGCTACCAGGAGATTTTGAAGCACTTCATGCTTCCTTCCACAGACAAGCTCTATGGGGACGCTGACTTCATTTTCCAGCAGGACTTGGCACCTGCCCACATTGCCAAAAGCACCAAAACCTGGGTCAATGACCGTGGGATTACTGTGCTTGATTGGCCAGCAAACTCGTCTGACCTGAACCCTATAGAGAATCTATGGGGCATTGCCAAGAGAAAGATGAGAGACATGAGACCGAACAATGCAGAAGAGCTGAAGGCCACTATTGAAGCATCCCAGTCTTCCATAACACCTCAGCAGTGCCACAGGCTGATAGCTTCCATGCCACGCCGCATTGAGGCAGTAATTGCTGCAAAAGGGGCCCAAACCAAGTACTGGGTACATATGCATGCTTATACTTTTCAGAGGTCCTATATTGTTCTATGTACAATCCTTGTTTTATTGATTGCATGTACAATTCTAATTTTCTGAGATTGTGGATTTGCGGTTTTCATGAGCTGTAAGCCATATCACAAATCACGACTTGAACTATCTTGCTTTGCATGTTATGAGTCTCTCTCATATATTAGTTTCACCTTTTAAGTTGCATTAGTGAAATAAATGAACTTTAGCACAATATTCACATTTTTCGAGTTTCACCTGTATTTAATAAATACAAGGAAAAGCCAGAGGTGATCAGTAACCCCATAAAAACAATCAGGAACATAAATTGCTCAATCCAGGATGTGATGTTTGACTAGACACCACTGTACTTTGCACTGTGTTACGGAATAAGCCCACTTCTCTGGGGTGGTCAGATGTCCAGAAACCTATGTTTTTGTTAATCTGATGCAAAACTGAAAATGTATTTGTTAGTGTCCTTCCACATGGAGAAGGTCTTCATATACCACACAACTATCTATAGTGTGTCATATAAACCTACCTAAACATTACTCCTTACACATATGATTACCATATTAATATATAATATTATTATTGCACTGTTACCATATTGTAAAGCGGGCATGTGCTTAGAAAAGTGCTTTTTTATTAAGGACTCCTTCCCCATGCCAAAATGCTGAAGTAAAATAAAGAAATATATATATACTCACAGGCAGGGCCGCCATCAGGGTGGTACAGGCAGTACACCTGTAAGGGGCCCGGATGGCAACCCCTTTTAAAAAACAATACAAAAAAATACATTTTTTTTTTTTTTTGTTAGGGGTCCGGAGGTTCCCAGGGCCCCAGATGGCAACCCCTCTTTTTTTTATTTATTTTTTATATATTTATTTATATTTTTTTATTTCTTTGATTTACATTTATTTATATATATATATATATATATATATATATATATATATATATATATATATATATATATATATATAGTACAGACCAAAAGTTTGGACACACCTTCTCATTCAAAGAGTTTTCTTTATTTTCATGACTATGAAAATTGTAGATTCACACTGAAGGCATCAAAACTATGAATTAACACATGTGGAAATATACATAACAAAAAAGTGTGAAACAACTGAAAATATATTTCATATTCTAGGTTCTTCAAAGTAGCCACCTTTTGCTTTGATTACTGCTTTAGCGCCTCAGTGTAAACGTGGCAGTTCAGAAGTGTCAATTCTGCCTTATGTTGTGCAATAATCATCTGACCACAGGGGTCACTGTGGCTGAATTTTCATGCTGTAGACTTGCAGAACTTTTGCTGTAGACTCACCACTGCAACTTTGCTCTTGCTAGAGACTTGCCACCCAAATGCGCTACAAATTGGAAAAGTGCCAATTGAGACTTGTACTTGCCAGGGAAAATGTTCAGCAAGTTAAAGCTGTGTTCTGCCCCCCCCCCCATCCCTCCAAAAATGTTAAGTCAGGAGCTACACATACTGTAGCTGCTAACTTTTAATATTAGGACATGTACCTGTCCTGGAATCCAGCAATGTCAGCATCCCAGCCGATGTTTCCATCGGTTGTCGGGTGCTGCCACCTACATTGCCAAAGCTCTCTTACTGGTCGGGCAGCAGGGGAAAGAGGAGGAAGGAGGAGGGAGCCGAACTTCTAACGTACCTCACCGTGTCGAATTCCGACGGAAGTGGGGACAGCGTACCTGTCAAAAACGGGTACCCTCTCCCCCCTCCTCCAAAAGGTGCCAAATGAGGCAACAGAGGGGGAGGGGGAGAAATCAGATAAACGGAAGTTCCACTTTTGGGTGGATCTCTGCTTTAACAGACTTACAGTTCAACAGCCACAAATTTGTGACAAGTTATCCCTGCAACTAAGATGTGAAAAAAACTGAAGAGAGTGAACCCTGGGTGGCCAACTGGCCATATGGTGGTGGTTTCAATTAATGTCAGTTATTCTCAAGCACTATATTTGTTGCTCATTTTATAAAGCTATGTCTTTGGGGACTCCCAGGTCACCAGAACTAATGTCCCCATTGGAAGATTTCCCCTATTACTTTTCTGGGGTCAACCCAAAATGTTCTATTACTTTCACTTTCAATGATAATGGTAAACACGACAATAGAATCTCCTTAACGGTGGCACAGATGGCAATAAAAACTGACAAGCTTTCAAATCCCTCTTCAATTCATCCAAAACGAAAAAAAAAAAAAAGTTTTGCCTTTAGTAATACTTTAATTGTACCTGTAACCCAAAATAGGCAGCTGTTTTATGGGCTGGCTCAGTAATGCAGATAACTCATCTCACTAGGCCTTTAGTAAATGCAGTATCACTAGTTCCCATTGAATCTGGTAGGCCAAGTATATATGATAATCTATTATGGCTTGCTTTATGGCATGCATTATTTATAATTAGAAAATGTATTTTGTCAGTATCACATACATATAATGGTTATTATTCAAAAATATGCAATAATGCACTGTTTACTAAATGTATTTAAGTTTTTTGTAAATCGTAGTAAAAGCTGAACTCCAGGCAAACAAATAGACTATATATATATATATATATATATATATATATATATATATATATATATATATATATATATATATATATATATATATATATATATATATATATAAATGAGCAGTTTGATTTGTATGACAATTTGTATTTCTGTCAACCTAGTTTTGAGACTTGCACAGTTCTGTTGCAAAACACAGTCCTGGTAGGGAGGAATATATATATTTTTTTGGTTGCAGCTCAGAATGACTTACCGGCCTTGTTCTTCCCCCCACCTGGTGACTGGACAATGAAAAAAAAGCAACAGACTGATAAGCTCAACCTTCTTTATCTCAGCTCTCTCCTCCTAGTTGCATGCTCACTGCACTACAGCAGTAATTATTGGAAAGTTTTTCTGCTTTTATCTTCCCCAAGTCTAAGCTCTGTTGTACAGGAAACTTCAGCACGCTGAGACCAACTAAAAGTCAAGTATTTATACTGATTGTTTTTAAAAAAAAAATATCTAATTTGAGGATGTTATGTGATGTGTTAACCACTTCAGCCCCGGACCATATCGCTGGTCAATGACCGGGCCACTTTTTGCGATTCGGCACTGCGTCGCTTTAACTGACAATTGCGCGGCCGTGCGACGTGGCTCCCAAACAAAATTGGCGTCCTTTTTTCCCCACAAATAGAGCTTTCTTTTGGTGGTATTTGATCACCTCTGCAGTTTTTAGTTTTTGCGCTATAAACAAAAATAAAGTGACAATTTTGAAAAAAATGAATATTTTTTACTTTTTGCTATAATAAATATCCCCCAAAAATATATAAAAAAACATTTTTTTCCTCAGTTTAGGCCGATTCGTATTCTTCTACATATTTTTCGTTAAAAAAAATCCCAATAAGCGTTTATTGATTGGTTTGCGCAAAAGTTATAGCGTTTACAAAATAGGGGATAGTTTTATGGCATTTCTATTAATATTTTTTTTTTACTGGTAATGGCGGCGATAATTTTTATCGGTACTGCGACATTATGGCGGACACTTCAGACACTTTTGACACATTTTTGGGACCATTGGCAATTTTATAGTGATCAGTGCTATAAAAATGCATTGATTACTATAAAAATGCCACTGGCAGTGAAGGGGTTACCACTAGGGGGCGAGGAAGGGGTTAAGTATGTTCCCTGGGTGTGTTCTAACTGAAGGGGAAATGACAAATCGCTGTTCATACATTGTATGAACAGACTATAGGTAATTTCCCCCCCTGACAGGATCGTGTTTACACACACAGCTCCCGGTTCTCGCTCTGTAACGAGCAATCGCGGGTGCCCGGCGGTGATCACACCCCCCCGGGCATGCGCGTCGGGATCAGGGGCGAGCAGGAGGGTGCGCACGCGCCCCTAGTGGCTGATTCGCGAAGTGACGTAGATCTACGTCACCTCGAGCAGGAGAGCCAACCTGGTCGGCAAGTAGTTAACAAACACGGAGCTGCATTAATTTATCTTTTATATACAGTATGCCTAAAGTTCAGCTTTAACGTATATTATTTTGTATACTACATATAAAAAAATGCAAAAATCAGAGATGGTAAAACTCAAGTATAAGGTGTCACTGTTATATTTTAAATTATCAATTGATCTGAAAACATTTTTAACTTAATAAATAAAATTTGTACTTAAAACATGCAAGGTTCATTTACTAAATGGCTCAATGACATTAAAGAAGATCTGGGAACTGACTATTGAATATGGGGGCTAGACCTGCCCAAATGAATACCTGACGATGTCCTATGACGAAACTTGTTGGGCTGGTCTAGGCATGTGAATGTCACCTCAGACGGAATACCTGCACCAGGCAGGGAGAGATGGTATCAAACATAGGATACCTTTTTTTTTAGCATAGCCCAAGGATTGGGCACCAACTACTGTGAGTGTGATAATTTTTCTTGTGGATACATATTAATAACCATCTGCCTGGAGTTTGCATGTTCTCCCTGTGCCTGCGTGGGTTTCCTCTAGGTACTCCGGTTTCCTTCCACACTCCAAAGACATGCTGGTAGGTTAATCGGATCCAGACTAAATTGGCCCTAGTATATGTATGAATGTGTGTTAGGGACCTTAGGTTGTAAGCTCCTTGAGGGTAGGGACGGAGTCCGCCTCGTCTGAAAGTAGCCTTAGAACCCCCAAACATTATATATATATATATATTTTTTTTTTACACTGTGCCTAACACCATTGTCTAGGTAAGTACTGATTTAACCCTTTTACCATTAAAAATGTATTGTAATACATAATGCAAGATCATGGCCAATGGTAAAACGGCATCCCATGCCAACACATTTTACAGATATCCTTGGGATGGAATGGTGAGAATGCAGTGAACATCATGCAAGTAAGAGAATTTTAGAATTCAATCACACAATTCCAGAAACTCTACCAATAGAGCGTATATGATATAAAATTCATAATTTGTTGTGCTGTATATACTTATGTTACAACCAAATCTGCCTTAAAACCACTCTCCAGGCAGACACATGGTAACAGCCGGCAATGTCAAAGTGGCAACCTCACCAGCAAATCATTTATCCTATTTAGAAACGTAAATCTAATATAGAGTTTGCGTTCTAGGCACCAATATATAAAATAAACCAAATTCTATTCTGCCAACATATACATCCTTTCCTCACCTCCATTACCGTTGATCCATACCTCCCAACATTTTGAGATGGGAATGAGGGACACCTACTAGCAAACGTATGTAGGCATAGGGCACGCCCCTTGCCACACCCCCTCAAAGGAGAGTTAACAGAAAAAAAAAGGTTAAAGTGGAGGTTTACCCGGAAATATGAATTTTTAACCTTAGATTGATGCTCATTTTGTCGCTCTCTACCGTTTTAGAGAGCGATCTTCTCCGCCGCTTCCAGGTATGCGCTGCGGGACTGGGCGTTCCTATTTTGATTGACAGGCTTCCGACGGTCGCATCTATCGCGTCACGATTTTCCGAAAGTAGCCGAACGTCGTTGCGCAGGCGCCGAATAGAGCCACGCCGATGTTCGGCTTCTTTCGGCTACTCGTGACGCGATGGATGCGACCGTCGGAAGACTGTCAATCAAAATGGGAACGCCCAGTCCCGAAGACCCATACCCGGAAGCGGCGGAGAAGATGGCTCTCTAAAACGGTAAGTACAGCTTCGATTTAAAAAAAACTAGCCGATTCCCCTAGACAAAATGAGCATCAATCTAATGTTAAAAATAATTTTTAGGGTGAACTCCCGCTTTAATTAAATCCACAAGCTACTTTATTATGGCTTTTAAAATTTGTAAATGTAGCAATTTAGAAATTGGATGAAAGGTTTAGCACTGGGAAACACTTTTTGAATTATAAAAAGTGCAGTTTATATACAACTATATAGATCAGACCAAAATGAGGGAAAAATTAGGGGGAAACAGGGACAGAGGGACATTTCTCCAGATCAGGGACAATCCCTCGAAATCAGGGACAGTTGAGAGCTATGTTGATCTGCACCCTGACATCCATTTATGGCATACGAGATTACTCGACCTGGAAACATCCAAGTACATAGATCTTTTCTTGCAGTAATAGAAACTAGACAGTGATATATAGATTTCAGTAGATGTATACATATATACTGTAATTTATATAAGCAGCTAACAAAGGCTGATTTCCACACCACTGTATAGATTTCCCTCTATTGCAGATGCCACTTGAAGGGTCACCCAAAGCAAACTCCTTGTTTTATATATACTGTATACAGTATAGACCAAAAGTTTGGACACCTTCTCATTCAAAGAGTTTTCTTTATTTTCATGACTATGAAAATTGTAGATTCACACTGAAGGCATCAAAACTATGAATTAACACATGTGGAATTATACATAACAAAAAAGTGTGAAACAACTGAATATATATTTTATATTCTAGGTTCTTCAAAGTAGCCACCTTTTGCAGCAGACACATCTCTAGAACTGTTAGGAGGAGACTGTGTGAATCAGGCCTTCATGGTAGAATATCTGCTAGGAAACCACTGCTAAAGAAAGGCAACAAGCAGAAGAGACTTGTTTGGGCTAAAGAACACAATGAATGGACATTAGACCAGTGGAAATCTGTGTTTTGGTCTGATGAGTCCAAACTTGAGATCTTTGGTTCTAACCCCCGTGTCTTTGTGCGACGCAGAAAAGGTGAACGGATGGACTCTACATGCCTGGTTCCCACCGTGAAGCATGGAGGAGGAGGTGTGATGGTGTGGGGGTGCTTTGCTGGTGACACTGTTGGGGATTTATTCAAAATTGAAGGCATACTGAACCAGCATGGCTACCACAGCATCTTGCAGCGGCATGCTATTCCATCCGGTTTGCGTTTAGTTGGACCATCATTTATTTTTCAACAGGACAATGACCCCAAACACACCTCCAGGCTGTGTAAGGGCTATTTGACCAAGAATGAGAGTGATGAGGGGCTGCGCCAGGTGACTACCTCTTGAAGCTCATCAAGAGAATGCCAAGAGTGTGCCAAGCAGTAATCAAAGCAAAAGGTGGCTACTTTGAAGAACCTAGACTATGAAATATATTTTCAGTTGTTTCACACTTTTTTGTTATGTATAATTCCACATGTGTTCATTCATAGTTTTGATGCCTTCAGTGTGAATCTACAATTTTCATAGTCATGAAAATAAAGAAAACTCTTTAAATGAGAAGGTGTGTCCAAACTTTTGGTCTGTACTGTATAAATATATATATATATATATATATATATATATATATATATATATATATATATATATATATATATATATATATATATATACTGTATATATGTCCAAATCAAAGCTTAGTAGTCTCTCCTCCCCAGTAGACCCTAATGCTGTTGGCATACAAAATATATACATGTAATTCATGAAATAAACCACTAGAGGGCTTCCAAACAACCCCAAGATTATATAGGACTAAATGATAATTCCAAATGTTTACACACTATACACACCATACACACTATACACACTATCTACATATCGGCCGGTTCAGACTTTTGGTCAGTTTGTACAGCTGCCAGTCCGACAAAAGCTGGTCTCACAACTGGCTTCTGTCAAATGGACATGCTGGAAATTCTGTGTGTTCTGGCAGGGGTCAGCATAGGTACCAACTGTCCCTGATTTGGAACAAAGTCCCTCTGTCCCTCATTTCTCCTCATTTGTCCCTCATTTTGGTCTGATCTATAAAGTTGTATATAAAATGTGCTGTCTATCTTTCAAATAGTGCTAAACCTTTCATCCAAATTCTAAATTGGTGCATTTGTAAATTTCAAAAGCCAGTATAAAGGCATAGTAGCCGGGGAAAAAAAAAAAACACTTGTGGGATTACCACTTAAGCCCCGGACCATATTGCTGCCCAAAGACCAGAGCACTTTTTGCGATTCGGCACTGCGTCACTTTAACTGATAATTGCGCGGTCGTGCGACGTGGCTCCCAAACAAAATTGGCGTCCTTTGTTTCCCACAAATAGAGCTTTCTTTTGGTGGTATTTGATCACCTCTGCGGTTTTTATTTTTTGCGCTATAAACAAAAATAGAGCGACAATTTAAAAAAAAATGCAATATTTTTTACTTTTTGCTATAATAAATATCCCCCAAAAATATATATATATATATAAAAAAAAAAGGTTCTCAGTTTAGGCTGATATGTATTTTTCTACATATTTTTTGGTAAAAATAAGTGTTTATTGATCGGTTTCAGCAAAAGTTATAGCGTTTACAAAAAGAGGATAGTTTTATGGCATTTTTATTAATATTTTTTTGTTACTAGTAATGGCGGTGATCTGCGATTTTTATTGGTACTGCGACATTATGGCGGACACATCGGACACTTTTGACACATTTTTGGGACCATTGTAATTTTTACAGCGATTAGTGCTATAAAAATGCACTGATTTCTGTGAAAATGACACTGGCAGTGAAGGGGTTGACCACTAGGTGGCGCTGTAGGGGTTAAGTGTTCCCTAGGGAGTGATTCTTAGGCCGCGTACACACGATCGGTCCATCCGATGAGAACGGTCCGAAGGACCGTTGTCATCGGTTAACCGATGAAGCTGACTGATGGTCTGATGTGCCTACACACCATCAGTTAAAAAAACGATTGTGTCAGAACGCGGTGACGTAAAACACAACGACATGCAGAAAAAACGCAGTTCAATGCTTCCAAGCATGCGTCGACTTAATTGGCAGCATGCGCAGGTTTTTAACCGATGCTTTTGCATACTAACAATCGGTTTTGACCTATCGGTTATCAGTCCATCGGTTAAATTTTAAAGCAAGTTCTAAATTTTTTGACCGAAGGTTAACTGACCGATGGGGCCCACACACGATCGGTTTGGACCAATGAAAAGGTCCTTCAGTCCGTTTTTCGTGTGTACGCGGCCTCACTGTTAGGGGGCGTGGCTACGCATGACACGTCACTGATGACCGTTCCCGATCACGGGGAACGGCCATCAGTGACAGTGTCACAAGGCAGAATAGGGGAATGCCTTGTTTACAAAGGCATCCCCCTGTTTTGCCTTTGCCGACTGCAATTGCGGTTCGCCCGGGAACATCGAGTTTCCGGGACCCGCGAACATCGAGTTTCCGGGACCCGCGAGGAACGCAGCGGAGCGCGCACCCGCTGGGCAGCAGATATAAAGGGACGTACCTGTACGCCAATCTGCCTGCCCGTGCCATTATGTCGACATACATCTGCGCGCGGTGGTAGGCAAGCCTGTTAATAGATAGTGCATTGTTGGTTCACATACATTTTCCTTCAATTTCCCTTCTAAATGTTTTTTTTTCTTTGTATGAATTTCTCACTTCCTGTTTCTCCTCAGAAAGCTTGCCACCATCATCCATGGGGGTTAGTCAGCCAGAACAGCTTACTGAGGAGGAACAGGAAGTGAGAAATTCAGACAAAGAAAACAAACATTTAGAAGGGAAATCGAAGGAAAAGGTTAGTGAACCAACAATGCACTATCTTAAAGAGGAAGTAAAGCCTCTAAAATATAAATAAAAAAAAGCAACCCTGCAAGACAAAGGCATAATAAGCTAGTATGCATAGCATACTAGCTCATTATGAGGTACTTACCTGAGATTGAAGCCCCCGCAGCGGCCCTCGTTCGCCTCCTCCATTGCCGCCATTACTCCCGGAGTGACTTCCGGGTATCGTGGCTCCGGCACTGTGATTGGCCGGAGCCACAATGACGTCACTCCCGTGCATGCTCAGTAGACATCGGTGCAGTCTTTTCTGCAAATATCTCCTAAACCGTGGAGGTTTAGGAGATATTTCCTGTACCTGGAGGTAAGACTTAGGCCCCTTTTACATTGAGGCGTTTTTCATGCGGTACAGCGCTAAAAATAGCCCTGCTATATCGCATGAAAAAACCTGCCCTGTAGTGTTCAATGTGAAAGCCTGAAGGCTTTCACACTGAAGCGGTGCGCTAGCAGGAGCGCTCCAAAAGTCCTGCTAGCCGCATCTTTACCGCAGTATAGGAGCGGTGTGTTCACCGCGCCTTCCCATTGAAATCAATGGGAAAGCGTGGTAATACCGCCCGCAACGCTAGCGGGGGTACCGTCACCGCGGCTGCACGCCTCAATGTGAAAGCAGCCTAAATCTAGGCTTACCTGTAGGTAAAAGTGGTCTGTAAGGGTTTACAACCACTAAAGGAACCTATTTAGAAAATAAAAACGAACCTTTGCAACCCCTTTAACTAAGGCCCCTTTCACATTGAGGCGTTTTTCATGCGGTACATCGCTAAAAATAGCGCTGCTATACCGCATGAAAAAACCTGCCCTGTAGTGTTCAATGTGAAAGCCCGAAGGCTTTCACATTGAAGCGGTGCGCTAGCAGGAGCGCTCCAAAAGTCCTGCTAGCCGCATCTTTACCGCGGTATAAGAGCGGTGTGTTCACCGCTCCTTTCCATTGAAATCAATGGGAAAGCACGGTAATACCGTGGTATTAACCCTTTTTCGGCCGCAAGCGGGGGTTAAAACCTCACCGCTAGCGCCCCGAATATCGCAGTAAATACGACGGTATAGCCGCGCTACAAATAGCGCGGCTATACCGTCACCGCGCTACACGCCTCAATGTGAAAGCAGCCTAATAATCTTTTTTGTACAATTCTCCTCTAAGGGGGCGTGGCAGGGGTGTGTCCTACGCCTGCATACTTTTGCTGATAGGTGTCCCTCGTTTCCATCTCAAAAAGTTGGGCGGTTTGGCTTTCTCTATGCAGCGGCTGCGTCTCAATGGACATGAATGGGACTTCCTGCACTGGAATACATGGAACACTTGTATCGCTGTGTGCGCAAACACAGCCCTCACGTACGCCGCAGTATTCCTGAGGGAACGAGGCCTGAACACAATTTATGAGCTGTTTTTCCATACATTGAAATGCACATGTTAGGCCTGGTGGTCAGTTATAATAACCCCCAAACAGGATCTATTCTCTGGAAGCACTGAGATCCGGAGAAACAATGATGGTTGTTGCAATTGTTTATATCATATAATAAATACTAGTGTCCTGCTAGGGACACGACAGTCACTTCTCCCGCACTTTTTCTTCTTTCACTTTGTTCTTTTATTGTGAACTATGTGAGGCATTTGTGAGGGAAAATGTCATGTCAGGACCACTGACACTGCACGTCCCCTCAGCTTCACCTCAGGCACCCTCTCCCTCCTCCCACTGCCGCCTTCTCTACATGGCTCCGCCCCTCCTACCTCTCACCCCGCCCGCTGTGTCTGCTAGCACGCCATGGCCCCGCCCCATGTCCCTCCCGTGCCTGGCTGAGTGGATGATGGGCGGATCAAGCCGGAAGCAGCATGGCGGCCACACTGCCCCGGACACAGGTAACCCGGACAACGGGGGAGCGGAGAATGGGGGCGGGGGGACTCGGGGTGTCTGAGAGGAATGTGTCACCCCGGGTGGGGGAGAGGAGCGCCGGACAGTACCGGGGGACACAGCGGGAGAGAGAGGGACACTGATTGTATACAGAGAGAGAGACCCCGTCACCTTATACACAGAGACACACACACACTGATTGTATACAGAGAGAGACCCTCCTCACCTTATACACAGAGACACACACACTGAGTGTATACAGAGAGAGAGAGAGAGACCCCTTCACCTTATACACAGAGAGACACACACTGATTGTATACAGAGAGAGACTCCTCACTATACAGAGAGAGACCCTCCTCACCTTATACACAGAGACACACACACACTGATTGTATACAGAGAGAGACCCCCACAGCTTATACACAGAGAGACCCACACTGATTGTATACAGAGAGAGAGAGACCCCTCACTATACAGAGAGACACACACTGATTGTATACAGAGAGAGACCCCCACACCTTATACACAGAGAGACACGCACACTGAGTGTATACAGAGAGAGAGAGAGACCCCCACACCTTATACACAGAGAGACACACACACACTGATTGTATACAGAGAGAGACCCCCTCACCTTATACACAGAGAGACACACACACTGAGTGTATACAGAGAGAGAGACCCCCACACCTTATACACACAGAGACACACACACTGATTGTATACAGAGAGAGACGCACACTGATTGTATATAGAGACTTCACTTTATACATGGGTAGAGAGAGACCCCTCATTATACAGAGAGACCCCTCATTATACAGAGAGAGAGACCTCTCATACAGAGAGAGACCCCTCACTATATGGAGAGAGAGAGAGACACCCCTCACTATACAGAGCCAGAGACCCCTCCCCACCTCACTATACAGAGAGAGACCCCTCACTATATGGAGAGAGAGAGAGACACCCCTCACTATACAGAGCCAGAGACCCCTCCCCACCTCACTATACAGAGAGAGACCCCTCACTATATGGAGAGAGAGACACCCCTCACTATACAGAGCCAGAGACCCCTCCCCACCTCACTATACAGAGAGAGACCCCTCACTTCTCACTATACACACAGAGAGAGAGGGAGGCTTCCTTACTATACACAGAGATGGAGACTTCCTCACTATACAGAGAGAGAGCGACCCCTCACTATAGAGACACCTCACTATACAGAGAGAGACCCCTCACCTTATCGCTATACAGAGAGAGAGAGAGAGACAGACATTTCTCACTATACCGAGAGACCACCTCACTATACAGAGAGAGACCCTGATCTTATACACAGAGACCCCTCACTATACAGAGAGAGACCCTGATCTTATACACAGAGACCCCTCACTATACAGAGAGAGACCCTGATCTTATACACAGAGACCCCTCACTATACAGAGAGACAGGGGAGTGTCGGGGGGCCTACTAATTTCTGTATAAGACCCCCTGATGAGACTCTGAGAATCCTACCAACCTCTATATAAGACCTCCGTTGCATTGTGAATGGAGAAAACAATTGTTATGTACAAAGAGTAGAGAAGAGAATCCCCCCCTCTCTTAAAATCAAATTGTTGTTGCTCTGCAGCCTGAAATGAAGACAAGCACAGTTTTTGTTTTATCCAGCTGTATTTACTCAGTACAACTTCTATCATCCAAGTGAAAGATAGAACCCCAACAGGTCAGAAAAAAAATCAGAATCACGAGTTGGAAAAAGGACCACCCTCCTCCTCGTCCTCCTCCCTTGTAAACTCAATCAGGTGTAGCTAATCAACTTCTCAATGGCACATAAAGCCATTTGACTTTCAGCTGTGGTGATTAGCTCAGCATGAAAAGAGCTTTCCTGGAGCATTTCAGTCTCTGGTTGTGCAACTGAAGCAAACCATAACCTATGGGTGGCAAGACGCTGTGACTGGGAGCTCCGGGATAACGTTGTGGACAGGTACAAGTCAGAAGATGGATACAAACAATGTCAAAGGCTTTATCAATGCCCAGAAGTACAGTGAAGTCTATTATTAGGAAGTGGAAGGTATTTGGTACAACACAGACCCTCCCTGGATCAGGACGTCTCTCCAAACTGCATGAAAGAGCCAGGAGGAAACTGGTCAGAGAGACTACCCAGAGGCCTACAGCAACTCTGAAGCAAATGTGTGAATTTATGAAATTTTTGTGTTTTTGTGACAACAATATCACAAATTCTCCACAAATGTGGCTTGTATGGGAGGGGTGCAAAATAAAAGCCACTCCTCAAAAAAGGCCACATGTAGTGACAACTGAGCTTTACTGAAAAACACCTTGAAGATTCTGAGGACACGTGGAAAAAGGTGTTGTGGTCGGATGAGACTCAAATATAATGATTTGGCCTCAACACAAAATGTGTCTGGTGGAAATCCAATACAGCTCACCATCCAAATAACACCATTCCTACAGTAAAGCATGGAGGGGGTAATATCCCGTTATGGGGGGGGGGGTGTCCCTCTGCAGCAGGGACTGGAGAACTTGTCAGGATAGAAGGAAAAATGGATGGGGAAAATACTATCAAATTCTTGAGGAAAATCTGCTGCCCTCTGCCACAAAGTTGTCAATGTGAAGAAGGTGACAACGTGACAATGACCCAAAACACAGCAAGAATGACCACACAGTGTCTGATGGAGAAAAAGGCGATGGTTGACTCGTGTGGCTTGCATGGCCTAGTCAGAGTTCAGACTTAACCACTTCCTTACTGGGCACTTAAACCCCTTCCTGACCAGAGGACTTTTTGCGATTCGGGACTGCGTCGCTTTAACTGACAATTGCGCGGTCGTGCGACGTGGCTCCCAAACAAAATTAACGTCCTTTTTTCCCCACAAATAGAGCTTTCTTTTGGTGGTATTTGATCACCTCTGCGGTTTTTATTTTTTGCGCTATAAACAAAAATAAAGCGACAATTTTGAAAAAAAACCAACATTTTTTTACTTGTTGCTATAATAAATAGCTCAATTTTTTTTTTGACGTTTTTTTTTTTTTTTCTTTATCCTCAGTCTAGGCCGATACGTATTCTACATATTTTTAGTAAAAAAAAAAAATCGCAATAAGCGACTGGTTTGCGCAAAAGTTATAGCGCCTACAAAATAAGGGACAGAATTATTATTATTTTTTTTTTTTTTTACTAGTAATAGCGGCGATCTGCGATTTTTATTGGGACTGCGACGTTATGGCGGACACATCGGACACTTTTGACACATTTTTGGCGCCATTCACATTTATACTGCAATCAGTGCTATAAATATGCACTAATTACTGTATAAATGTGACTGGCAGGGAAGGGGTTAACACTAGGGGGTGAGGAAGGGGTTAAATATGTACCCTAATTAGTGTTCTAACTGGGGGAAGGGGGGTGACTGGGGGGGTTGACCGATCTGTGTCTCTATGTACAAGAGACACAGATCCGTCTCCTCTCTCCCCCGACAGCACCGCTGTCTGCGAGAGCCGGGAATGAGAGATGATCTCGTATGTAAACATATGAGATCATCTCTCATTGGCCGCACAGATCGCCTAGGAAACGGCCGCTCCGATTGGCCGTTCACGGCGGTCTGTGACTGGCTGTGTCCAAGGGACACGGCCAGCACAGCAGTTCCCCGCTGCGCGCTCGGGGAACGTGCAAAGGGGCGGCCGTAAAAAGACGGCCTGTTAGAGATTGGGAGCCGCGCTGAGGCCGTACAAAGTCGTACGGCCGTCAGCAAGTGGTTAAAGGGGTGGTTCCCCCGAATTTCTTTTTAAAAAAAAAAAAAAAAAACTTTCTCCCACTTGCATAGTGTACAAAAATGTACTCACCCGTCCCATTAACCTAAGCGCCGTCATTCATGAATCATAAAAAAGTGAATTTTATAAAATGGAGCGATGGACGTTTCCATCTTAGCTCCTGGCAGTCTGAAGCCCTGGCAGTCTGACGTCCGTGTCTTCCGGGTTGCGGCGAATGCTGTACTACCAGCATTCACCGCTCTATCCCGCGCATGCGCAGTGTTGACGGCGGGCGCGCCGTCAACACTGCACAGTTACTAGGACAACGGCGCAGCGTGCTGAAAAGGACTCGCCCCCTTCAAACTAAACAGAACATACTGCAGAGATTTCTCTGCAAGAAATCGTGACGCTAGGTGACGCTGCTTTCCCAGGAAGCATAGCGGCTATCCTGGAAGAAAATAGACACGCCCACCGCCACTGAGACAGACCCGGAAGTGCAGGCTTCTCAGAGCCGAAAGTAAGGTAATGAAACCTTTAAAAAAATTGTCGATGGCGAACTGTTTTTAGAAGAAATGTGCCCATGTGTTTAAGGTTAGGTTGCTAGATAGGTGGAACCACCCCTTTAAACCTCATTGAAAATCTGTGGAATGACTTGAAGACAGCAGCCCACAAACAGTCACCATCAAATTTAACTGAACGTGAGCAATTCTACAAAAGAAGAGCGGGCGTGCAAATATTGCAAAGTCTAGATGTGTAGAGACATCTCAACAGACTAAAATTAAGGTGGTTCAACAACAACTGACACAAGGGGGTGATCCTTTTTCCAACTCAGTGATTCTGTTTTTTTTTTATCTTTTTTTTCTGACCTGACAAATACAGGCCATACATGGGTTCGAATTCCGAACAAATTTTCTTTTGAAAATTTAGAAATGTCGATGCGTTTTGTGCCACCATTGATTTTAAAATTCGACCAATAAAGCCTTCAATTGATGTTGCTACAGAAAATAATTTTCCTGGCCGGCAATTTATCTTTTCTTTCCGGGAATTTTCTTTTCTTGTGCATTTCGATTATATTTCTCACAAGGTTCTCCTATTGATTAGAAAATCATTAGTCTTTCCAAAAAATTCCAACGTTCCCGATCACTCAAATTAGATGGCTGCACAAAATTTGGCCATTGCTGCGGCCCACCAATACCGCAAATTTCAAACAAAAATTATTTAGGAATTTGACACATGAACGGCCTTCAGAATAACAAAAGGTAGGAATCTGCAACAGAGTTTGTTAAAATCCCTGCAATGTACAGAGATTATACAGACGGGAATATTATATTTCTCAAGAAAATTGGAATTCCTCTTTAAAGGGGTTGTAATACCACCCCCCGAGCCCTCGAAAGTCCCGCGCTCGCCCCCGTCGTCGATTCTGAGCCTGGCCGTTGATTGGCTACACTGGATGGATTGAAAGCAGCGCAGTCATAGGCTCGCGCTGCTGCCAATCACATCCAATGACGCGGGGAGCAGGGGCGAGTGATACAGTAAGCGGCAATAGCCGCCGGCTGTATCACGGGAGCACACCCGCAGGAACTCAACACCATGCAAGCTCGCTCGCATGAAGGTGTTGAGTTCTTGCGGCGGCCAAGACAGTAACTTTACAACCCCTTTAACATTGTTTCCACCAAGAAATCGCACCCTGTGTGTGTGCGCATCTATCTATCTCTGCTGGAGTCTGACTCAGGGTGAGAGTCTAGTTTAGCGTTTTACTAAAGGAGGATTAGTATGAGAAATGGCCTCACGTGTAGTAGAGAGAGGGCGGATTGTGGTGTTTATAGGATTATTATGAATTCTGACTTATTATACAATGATTATTAGTACGTGATATTCCCTGAGTGCTGATGATTAATGGTCAGCAATGCCAGTGTTACCGAGCCAGGTCAGTGGTCCACATATATATATATATATATATATATATATATATGATTTATGATAGTGTCGATTTTCAAGGCTTCAGGTTGCAATGTGTCATTATTATACATTATTTATATAGTGTAGTAATACTGTGCTAATACTATACAGGCTATGAATGGAGTGATGATGTAGATGGGTCTTCCATTAAGTGTATAGAGCAGTTTATGAGCTGTAGCATTAGTTTGGATGCATTTATTCAGGAGCTCGGGATCAATTTAATGCTAATATTTTCGAATTGTTATATAGTTTAGACCCCTTTCACACTGGAGCATATCGCAGGCGCTATAGCGTTAAAAATAGTGCCTGCAATACGCCCTTAAAACTCTGTCCCTATTCACTCCAGTGTGAAAGCCAGAGGGGCTTTCACACTGGAGCGGTGTGCTAGCGGGACAGTAAAAAAAGTCCTGCTAGCCGCATCTTTGGAGCGGTGTGTTTACCACTCCTCCACCACTGCTGCCCATTGAAATGTGGGAGACAGATATAGTGAATGCAGGCTCCTGGGTTAGTAACACTTTAACTGTTTTACTACTCAAGAGCCTTCAGTCCTAATGCAAGCGGTAAGCTGGGTCTTGGGAGGAGTTCTGTAAGTATAAAAACGTCTTGATGGGTAGATGTCAGTCTGGAGGAGTAGGCATTCCTAGGCAGACTGAATCTGAATGCAGGCCACATGAGAGGATGAGTCTCCATAACTGAAATCCAAAGAATGAAAGTGGGGGCGCTGGAGAGGAAAGAGCTAGAGGATGCTGGATGTCCTCCAGCCAGGGGATGAGGTGGGCTCCGTCTGACCTGCTACAGTGGGGGACAGCCATTCATCAATCGTGATCATCTGACAAGTAGATCGCAACCCGGCATGCTGTCGGCACCCGACTGCCCTAGCCACCTGTGCAATCTATAATATGTAAAGCTGAGCTGAACTAAAGTCCAGCGTTTAAAGATGCTCAGCAATGCACACAGGACACTGGCAGAGCTGCAGCGGGGTGCACTGATTGCACACAGGACACTGGCAGAGCTGCAGCGGGGTGCACTGATTGCACACAGGACACTGGCAGAGCTGCAGCGGGGTGCACTGATTGCACACAGGACACTGGCAGAGCTGCAGCGGGGTGCACTGATTGCACACAGGACACTGGCAGAGCTGCAGCGGGGTGCACTGATTGCACACAGGACACTTGCAGAGCTGCTGCGGGGTGCACTGATTGCACACAGGACACTTGCAGAGCTGCTGCGGGGTGCACTGATTGCACACAGGACACTTGCAGAGCTGCTGCGGGGTGCACTGATTGCACACAGGACACTTGCAGAGCTGCAGCGGGGTGCACTGATTGCACACAGGACACTGGCAGAGCTGCAGCGGGGTGCACTGATTGCACACAGGACACTGGCAGAGCTGCAGCGGGGTGCACTGATTGCACACAGGACACTGGCAGAGCTGCAGCGGGGTGCACTGATTGCACACAGGACACTTGCAGAGCTGCTGCGGGGTGCACTGATTGCACACAGGACACTTGCAGAGCTGCTGCGGGGTGCACTGATTGCACACAGGACACTTGCAGAGCTGCTGCGGGGTGCACTGATTGCACACAGGACACTGGCAGAGCTGCAGCGGGGTGCACTGATTGCACACAGGACACTGGCAGAGCTGCAGCGGGGTGCACTGATCAGTGGAGACGGGATACAGCTGATTTTGAGTGTCATGGCAAAGGCTGTATTTAGTGATGTACATGGGAGTTTTTTTTTTTTTTTTTTCATTTTTAATGAATTTGCAGAGATTTCAAACAAACTTCTTTCATATTGTCATTATGGGGTATTGTTTGTAGAGTTTTGATCAAATTAATTGAATCCATTTGGGAATAAAGCTTTATATAAAATGTGGGAAAAGTGAAGCGCTGTGAATACTTTCCAGATGCGCTGTACGGCGAGTGAATTTCAGTTGGTTACTGATGAACGGGTTGATGATTTACTCATTGGGTATCCCCTCTCCATTCCACATAAGCTGATTGTTCCATTGACTTGTGAAGGAGTCTGTCGGAATATTTTTGGCCGAACAGCACAGGCATCCAATCAGATGAAGACGATGTTCAGGTATTCTGACAGCCACCACTGCTGTCAGAATACTGTAGTCCAGCAGGGGGATTCATCCAATGGGCAGAACACTTAACTTTTTTTGGACAGGTTCTCTTTATGGAAACCTATCGTGTTTGCTCAGCATTTACCCAAGAGTGGTTGGCCAGAAGGCCTTGTTTATGTGGACAGTATAAAATGAAATGCTTGGAACAGCTGTAAACCTATTTGTTTCTATGGAGGAAGAACACAATGTCATGTTACTACTAACCTTGTGGGAGGTTTCAGCGTGAACTTGTCTGAACTTCCTCTTGGCCAATCTGGAGATGTAATCCTGCTGTTGCAATTTATTCCCAGGACCACCTTCCCTTTGCTTGAAACAGCTGGGAACCTCCCCAAAAAACAAACTTGTACTGACACAGCTAGTAGTAGGGGTGCAATGGATCGTCCATTGATCCGAACTGATCAACGTCCGCAGATTGGCACACCACGTGATCCGCGGATTGAGCCCATAGGCAAGGCCGCAGCTTTGGCCTAGCTCCGGAGCGGCGGGCATCTTGGTACACCCAGCAGCGGCCTAGGCGAGCTTCCCAGAGCAGCGCTTACTGGGGAGATGTGGACATTACAGTGTGGGGGGAGATGTGGACATTACAGTGTGTGGGGGGGGGATATGTGGACATTACAGTGTGTGGGGGGGGGATATGTGGACATTACAGTGTGTGGGGGGGGGGGGGAAGATGTGGACATTACAGTGTGTGGGGGGGGGATATGTGGACATTACAGTGTGTGGGGGGGGGGGAAGATGTGGACATTACAGTGTGTGGGGGGGGGAGATGTGGACATTACAGTGTGTGGGGGGGGGGATATGTGGACATTACAGTGTGTGGGGGGGGGGGGAAGATGTGGACATTACAGTGTGTGGGGGGGGGAGATGTGGACATTACAGTGTGGGGGGGGGGGGATATGTGGACATTACAGTGTGTGGGGGGGGATATGTGGACATTACAGTGTGTGGGGGGGGGGGGGAGATGTGGACATTACAGTGTGGGGGGGGGGGGATGTGGACATTACAGTGTGGGGGGGGGATGTGGACATTACAGTGTGGGGGGGGGATGTGGACATTACAATGGGGGGGGGAGATGTGGACATTACAGTGTGGGGGGGGGGGAGATGTGGACATTACAGTGTGGGGGGGGGGGGGAGATGTGGACATTACAATGGGGGGGGGAGATGTGGACATTACAGTGTGGGGGCGGGGGGGCAGATGTGGACATTACAGTGGGGACTATATATGGTGGCGATCTGAAAAATGATCCGATCCGTGGCTCTGATCCGAGGAATGATCGAAACTGTGAGTTATTTGATCCGTTGCACCCCTGGCTCGTAGTAGGTAGTCACATTCAACTGAACGTGTTCTGTAATAATAATGTTACATAGCAGTAATTGATAAGCGGATCTTTTGCCTCTTTCATCTTGTTTTCCTAACGCCGCGATTCCTAGAGATCGGTGTGATGTCAGGTTCAGTTTTGCTGATGTTTATTATTTTTGTCTCCTTGGTTGCACACTTTTCATCCATTAAAGTGGTACATATATCCAGTGAAGTGACTGGCCTAAAGTGATACATAGAGATGAAATCCTCCTACATAAGTTGTACCTGTTTATCTGCTGGGATCTCTCCTCTACAAGCCTTCTAATGCATACATTTTACACAGCTTTTCTGAGCTTTTAAAGGCAGGGGTCGGGGGGCCGATGTACCTACTGTACAGCTCAGAGAGGAGAGCTGAGTATAATCTGAGACCTGAGTGGAGGGAATGGACACATCCCCCTCCACACAATCTCCTAGAGCAGGGGTCTCCATACTTGTCAAGCAAAGGGCCAGTTTACAGTCTTTCAGACTTCAGGGGGGCCGGATCGGGTAGAAAATGCCCCAGGGCGGAGCACCAGTGAGAATAAACATGGCCCCAGTGTTGGTGGGCAGTAGGAGGAGGAGGAATAGGGCTCCATCATTGCTATTAGTCTGAGAGATAGTGCCCCATTGTTGGTGCCATTGGGAGGAATAATGTCTCATATAATTGGAAGCAATACTGCCCCAAGGGCCGGATGAAGGCTAGCAAAGGGCCACATCCGGCCCTCGGGCCGCAGTATAGGGACCCCTGTCCTAGAGCATGGGTGCTCAATCTGTGACCCTCCAGCTAATGCAGAATTACAAGTCCCATCATGCCTCTGGCTTTGGGAGTCATACTTGTAGTCCCACAACAGCTGGAGGGCCACAGGTTGAGCACCCCTGTTTTAGGGAAACATGCACAACTGATGCTTGCAATTTCGGGCAGTGTGCTTGAGCTACCCCCCCCCCTCCCCTGTCCCCCCTCCCCTGTCCCCCCTGATTGCTTGGAGTTGGCACCACCTATCAGAAATGACTCTTGTGGCAAGGCAACAAATGACATTCACACTATAGGAGGATATGCTTTGTTAACTTTCCAAGGCAGAGGTTTACAACCACGTTAAACCCAGCGGGAATTGTGATAAAGGATCCTAATCTTATCCGATCATCTCTGCCTCTCATCTGCTCCTGAACAAGTTCCACCTATAAAACAAACACCAGTCTGACCTGTTTATGCTGTCCGCGTTTTGTTTACAATATTTCTCGAGATTTCCGCAGTAAATGCCAGTTTATCTGTTGCACAAGCTGCCCACTGGAGCTTCTGCTTTCCCTTCATTGGTGCAGGAAATGTTTTGGTTGGTAGACGCCAAGGAGAATTTGCAATGCTTACTGATGACAGTGTTGCTTAAAGTGTAACTAAATGCAAACCTTTTTATTTTTTCCTGGTTTTGGATGGAGTGAAGAGGGATTATAACTAGAGGTCGACCGATAAGGGCTTTTCTCTGGCCGATGCCGATATTTGGAAATCGGGGCGGCCGATGGCCGATATGTGTTGCCGATATTTTAGGCCGATTTTTTTTTTTTTTCCCCTCATCTCAAAAAACCTAGGGCGGAGAGGTGGGGAGGAGATAATTGTTTAGGGTGGAGAGGTGGGGTGCAGCCTGTCAGTGCCACATCAGTGCCCACCAGTGCAGCCCATCGGTGCCACCTCATTAGTGCCCACCAGTGCAGCCTATCAGTGTCCATCAGTGCCACCTCATTGGTGTCTATCAGTGCCACCTCATCAATGCACCAGTGCATCCCATCATTGCCCACCAGCACATATCACCAGTGTGTCACCTCAGTGCCAACCAGTCATCACCTCATCAGTGCCAACCAGTGCCCACCAGTACAGCCCAATTTCATTCACTCATCAATGCCCACCAGCCTAGCACAAGACTTTATTCGTCCCTGGCGTGCCTCTGCCTACAATCCCCAGAATGCAGAGCGGGCCGGTAGCAGCCAATCGGCGGCCGCCGCTGCCGACATCATCCACTGTAAAAAAAAAAAGTCCCCCGACTGCTTGCGCGCCCTGCCTCTGCCTACAAACCCCAGAATGCAACGCGGGCTGGCATTTACCGGCCCGCGCTGCATTCTGGGGCTTGTAGGCAGAGGCAGGGCGCACAGCAGTCAGGGGACGTTTTTTTTCCAGAGTGGAGGATGTCTGCAGCGGCGGACGCCGATTGGCGGTTACAGGCCCGCTGCCGACTTCCTAAAACTAAAAAAAAAAAAAAAAAAATGGGCAGATAGCGAGCGGGCCCCTCCTCCTCTAGGTATAAACAGAGGGGAGGGCCGCCGCGCTGGGAGTACCAAGATGGCCGCGGCTCCGGAGCTAGGCCGAAGTCGCGGCCTTTCCTGATGCTGTGACCCCGGTCACAGCATCAGGAAAGGCTGCGGCTTCGGCCTAGCTCCGGAGCTGAGGCACCGCCAACGGCCATGTTAAATATCGGCCTAATTTGGATGAAAATCGGCCAATGCAGATTTCTCCAAAACGGCCAAATATCGGCCGACCTCTAATTATAACCCCTGTCAGTTTTTATTACTGTCTGTTGCTCTGTTATGGAGAGTCGCCCTCTATCGGTCTTGTTTACCATTTGGCATTGGGACAATATTAGATGGGAAATCTTCCAATGAAGACACTAGTTCTGGTGACACTCTGGGATTTCTCCACACTTCCTGTTTTGGCTGTGGGGCAGGAAGTGAAGGTAAATCTCTCTTATGGGACACAGATGGGTAAAATACTGACTGACAGGTGATTATAACCCTCCCTTTATCCAATATGAAAAAAGTTCTGCCTTTTTTACACTGTAACTTTGACTACTGAGAGGTTGAAGTGATTGTAAAGTTGGGTTTCCTTTTTTTTTTTATAAATCGCAAACCTTTTATACTTGCTGGCCCTGCTCTGCTCTGTGGGGGCACTCATGCTTACTCGCTCCCGAGCCATGCTCTGTGTGTCCATAAGACACACAGAGCGGTGCTTGGCTCCACCCCCACTCACTGGCTCTGATTGACAGCGGTGGGAGCCAATGGCCCTTTCTGCTTTATCTGAGCTAATGAGGGAGCAGAGAGAGCCTTGGCTCTTGTGCACATCGCTGGATCAAGATCGTGCTCATGTACCGTATGTATGCTCACATTTTTTCTTGCGTACTGGTGTGTACGTTTTTCCAAGTAAAGTGGTATATGTAGTTCTTGTGTGTTTTTTATCAGCATAAAACCTTTACCAATTATAAAGATAAATACCGTTATGACAGAAATTATTATTGCTGGTCAGTACAGATGAGCTCAGGCATGTTTGGGATCCTATTCTGAACCCACCTGAGTGAGCCTGCAGGAAGCTGTAGGGCCGGCCAAACATGGATCGAAATTCAGATGGTTCAGCAGGGACAGGTCTAGATTTAATTCCTGTTGGGCAGCACGATTTGTACCCAAGTAAATCTGTTTTTTAAATGTAAAAATGAAAGTTACACCCAAGCACAAAAACAAAAACGTTGAGGCACGCCCACACATACGCACATACAAATGTAAACGCACACGGAAAAGGTTGATTGTGATACATGTTGCATATGATCGTGCACCCTCATTATTAGGCTGCTTGGCATGCGCTTATACTGAGCATCCAAGTGCTTCCGTGTGTAAGGGTAACCTTAAGGGAAAAAAGTTTAACATTTTAAGATTTAAATAGGGTTTTTGTTAAAATATTATTGTGGTGTGTGTGTGTTTTTTTTTTTTTTTTGTTATCGGGACAAATAGATTGGCATGAGGGACAAGTAGATTTAGACCCCAACTTTAGTTTTTAAAAACCTTTCCACACCTTTTGTATATGTGTGGCTGTGGGCAGGGAATGCCCGGTACAGGTTACCGTTCACTCAGGTGGGTTCCAAACATTCCTATTGGCCACGTGACCAGAATTATTCATCTGGTCTTTCCCCAAAAAAAAATTATAATTTTATCTTGTGCTGCAGAAACTATAACGGCTAGATTCTTGGGCCACAGCTCATGTTGTGTGGTGCTGCAGCTTATCTTCTGTCGCAGGATATATATTACAAAGCGGTCATTGGGCATTTACAATTTTTAGAACAACATAGTCTAAGCAGGAAACGCCAAGTTGAGTGTCTGAATAGGAAATACATTCTTACCATCCAGGAAAAGATGATGTGTGAAATCCCACTGGACTCCTAATAATCAACAATTTAGGGCTACAAAGGGCCCTGTTGGTTCTGAATAGTCTCAATTACGTTTTTTAATAAAATGCTTTTTTTCTCAGATGGGATGGTTTTCAGATATTAGAAAGGCCAGGATTGGCCATCTAATCATTGAGGCGCCTAGAACCGATTCCTGTTTCTATTGTTAAAAAAAAAAAAAAACTGATTCCTGTGGCCCAAGTTTGTACGTGAAGGTCATGGACCAGTGGTTCTCAACCTGGGGGACGGGACCCCCTCAGGGGTCGAATGGCGATTTGCAGGTCACCGAATCCTGGGCTGTTCCTGAAGCCCACACCACTCTGCTAGCCTTTTTGCGACCGAGCCAGAAACACAGTGAGTAACACTGATTATATTTGCCATTAAAAGTCCCCACTATAGTTCTTAGATCAGCAGATGACCTTTGATCAAGAACACCTAAGTTGGCTGATCAGAAATCCCCCCAGCATTGCCACTGATCCCAACTCCCCGCCAGCACTGTCACTGATACCACCCCTGCCTGCACTGCCACGGATCCCACCCCCCGCCAGCCCTGCCACGGATCCCACCCCCCGCCAGCCCTGCCACGGATCCCACCCCTCGCCAGCCCTGCCACGGATCCCACCCCTCGCCAGCCCTGCCACGGATCCCACCCCTCGCCAGCCCTGCCACGGATCCCACCCCTCGCCAGCCCTGCCACGGATCCCAGCCACGGATCCCACCCCTCGCCAGCCCTGCCACGGATCCCACCCCTCGCCAGCCCTGCCACGGATCCCACCCCTCGCCAGCCCTGCCACGGATCCCACCCCTCGCCAGCCCTGCCACGGATCCCACCCCTCGCCAGCCCTGCCACGGATCCCAGCCCTGCCACGTATCTCACCCCTCGCCAGCCCTGCCACGTATCTCACCCCTCGCCAGCCCTGCCACGGATCCCACCCCTTTGCCAGCACTGCCACTGATCCCACCCCCAACCAGCACTGCCGCTCTTCTCATTTCCTCCACCAAGGAGTAAGAGAAGGAATACAAATAGAGAATACATGGAAAGGAGAGAGAAAGAGGGGGAGGCACAAAGAAAAAAGGAGAGAAAGAATAGGACGGGGAAAAAAAAATTAATTGGATATAGCCCTGGTTCACACTGGGTACGATTTGGTAAGATTTGAGATGCGATTTGACATGTCAAATTGCATCTCAAATCGGCGGCAATTGTCGGCAATGGCACTGTCCTAATCGGTGCGACGCCGCATCTGCGGCGCTGCACCGATTTCAAAAAGTAGTTCCTGTACTTCTTTTTGCGATTTCGGGCCGCGATTTACATTGAACCCTGCACAGATGTCTCTTAAATCGCGGCAAAATCGTGGCCGCGAAATCGCGGTAAAATCGCGTTTTTACCGCGATTTTGAATTCGCAGCAGTGTGAACCTAGCCATAGAGAGATAAAAGGGAAACAAAGAGAGTGGTACAGCCTAAAATGTACCATAAGGAGTTTTAATACTATACGAGTGGAAGGGACCCAGGGAGCGCTAAATGTCCATGGATTAGGGCCACAAATTACTTGTCTTGCTTTGGGTGCTGACAACCCGCGCTACGAGAATAATTTTGCTGTTAGGGGTCCCCACAGCTTTGCAAAATGTATCAAGGGGTCACGGCACTAGGAAGGTTGAGAACCACTGTCATGGACTTTAGTTGTCCAAATGGTTCACCCAGATTTCATGTACTGCAAGTGTGTCTGAAGCCATTCTCAATAGAATTTTAAATTTCTATTCTCCCCAAGCACACCCTGTTTAAGACCAGACTTCTCTGTAATTAGCCAAGACCGACACTCACTCTTCCCAATCAAAACAAAGCGACAGAGCCAATTATAGTCTACTCAGCAGTCCATGATCCTTCACTATCTCCTCACTATTTCCAAGTCCTTGCTTTATTAAAGCGTGGGTTCACCCTAAAAAAAAATTATTTTTTTCTACCATGCCATCCAGCATACTAGCGCGAGCTACAGTATGCCTTTATTTTATTTTTTTGCGCCGTACTCACAGTTTAATCCCTTAGTTAAGTTTCAGAGTAGGCGTTCCTATGCAGAGGGGAACATGATTGACGGCCAGCTATGGCGCGTCACGCTTCCCGAAAATAGCCGAAATAGGACTTGGCTCTTCACGGCGCCTGCACAGTCAGCTCCTAGTCTGTGCGCAGACGCCGTATAGCGCCGTGTCATACTCCGGCTATTTTCGCGCAAGTGTCTTGAGAGAGGAGCGCGCAGGACTTCAGCAGACCAGCGCAGGCTCTGAAACGCGTTGTGTAGTTTCTTGACCCGTGTCAGCCACCGTCCCTCTGACGTCACCATCCATCAGACGAGCGGCTTGTCTAAACAGCGCTCACACACAGCTATAAGACTCGGCTCTCCCGGCTTCAGAATCGAGTTTTCTTCACAGACTGCAGGCACAGCCCGGCTCCACTTGAAATACCTTCACTTCTACTCCTGTTCCTGCTATTTTAAATGTAAGTGTTGGTTACCTGCACCTGTTATTATAATTAAACCAGATGACTTAGAGGCGCTTTTTCCTGTCTTTCTTTTATCATGTATGCTCGAGTTGACTACACTCTTGGAGAGCAGCCCATGGTTATCTGATGAAATTTGCCCAGTGAATACATCTTTTTTGCATGGACTTTTTGTATTCATATTTATGGACTCTAATACTTAATTTCTGAAAAGCTGCTGTCACTACATCCTTGTTTTTACCTCTAATGCTGATTGTCTTCAATGAACTTCCTGAGCGCTGTAATCCTGTGTTAGCTCAGATTTTACAAACTTGTAATGTTATAGATCTGCCTTACAAAGGGTTTTACTTGTTCTTTCATGTTTTAATTTTTATTTTTTTGCAGATGTTTTTTTAAGTGTCCTTGGTTTAGCCTGTGATATACAAAAATCAGTGTTTTATTATTATACACGATTCATATAGCGCCAACAGTTTAGGCAGCACTTTACAATATAAATGTATTATGCCCCGTACACACAATCACTTTATGTGATGAAAAAAAATGACGTTTTTAAAAACATCACTTTAATTGACCGTGTGTGGGGGAAAACGTCGTTTTATGTCTTCTAAAAAACGACCAAAAAAAATTGAAGCATGCTTAAATTTTATGTGTCGTTTTTCAAAACGTCAACTTTTACTTCACAGAAATTGACCGTGTGTAGCAAAAAACGTTGTTTAAAACGACGTTTTTTCACCCGCGCATGCTCAGAAGCTACTTATGAAGCAAGCTTCAATGGAAAACGTGGTGGAACGTAACCTTGCTTTGCTAGAACATTGTGAGAAAAACGATGGTGTGTAGGCAACTTCATCTTTGAAAATTGAAGTTTCAAAAACGTAATTTTTTACTTCACAGAAAATGTCGTTTTTTTTCATCACATAAAGTGATGGTGTGTATGCGGCATTACATTTTATTAGATGTTTTCCCCCCTTCAGTTTCTCGTTGAGCTGTTGGATAATTTTATATTGGTAAAGTAGGGTTATGTATTTGTCCACAGGCTGCCCAGCGAAACGAGCTCTCTGGTGTGTCTAGGGTTACATGTGAGCGGAGTGGCTATTGCCGATTCAGCGAATGATGTTTCCAAAGATAACCGGCATTCCAAAGAGGGGAAGGACTAGAATTTCCAGCTATTATGTAGTATGCTGTGCTGTCAGCCCCCTTTACCACGATGACCCACACGTTCCATGCCCTTTCTTCCTTTTATACTGTACATATTTTTATATGGTGTATTTATTCAGGACCTGGTTAACAAGATGGTGTTGGGGATCTTTGACTTTTTTTTTTAATATACGATGCTCAGTGGGGTTTAGCTATTTTTGTTCCATTGTCTTTGATGGGTAACACCACTTGCATTTTTTTTGCTTTATTCTGAAGTGTACCTGTCCATTAGGCACAGAAGTCAAGGTAATTTTTTGGGGGGCTGAGAGCTGTTTCAACTAGGGAAGATTTGCTGTGTTATCAGCAACGTGCAGAAATGTTAATTGTTCTAAGCAGATTCCTAAACAATGTACCTGTTGTCTTGAATTCCTCCTGATATGTGAATGTGCCTAGGCCAGAGGTATTGAATTAAAATTCAAAGAGGGCCGGTCATTAAAAAAAAATTCCGGCCGACGTCCGAATCTCTAGTTTGTGAAAGATTGCAGTCACTGTATGTTTATCAAAGAAATTCAATTTTTTCCATAGCATTTCAACAGTGTTTTTATTGTCAAGTTCCATCAGGTGTCTCCAGCAGAGTACCCCTTTCCATCTTATTTTCCCAGCAGAGTTCCCCTTAACATTATAATGTGCCCATCAGTGTGCCCCGCTTACCAGCATAACGGCATATAAGTAAACGGCATACCTTGCGGGCAGGCACCATGTGCAAGCTTAGAAAGGTAGCAAGCTGTAGGGGGTGGGATCTGCGCTGAGAACCTTGGTGAAGAGGGCAGGACACACACATGTGTCATTGGTTGCTGGGATGCCCGTGGTCATTGTTTAAAAGAAAGCCATAAGAAGTCCCGTTTGCGAGAAGCCATGTGGGGGACATGGCAAACATGTGGAAGAAGGTGTTCTGGTCAGATGAGACCAAAATTTTAACTTTTTGGCCTCAAAGCAAAATGCTATGTGGGGCGGAAAATTATCACTGCAAATCACTCTAAACACACCATCCCCACCGTGAAACATGGTGGTGGCAGCATCATGTTGTGGGGATGCTTTTCTTCAGCAGGGACAGGGAAGCTGGTCAGGGTTGATGGGAAGATGGATGGAGCCAAATGCAGAGCAGTCTTATGCCGCGTACACACCATCACTTTATGTGATGAAAAAAAAAAAACATTTTCTGTGAAGTAAAAAACTAAGTTTTTGAAACTTCAATTTTCAAAAACAACGTTGCCTACACGCCATCGTTTTTTCACAATGCTCTAGCAAAGCGAGGTTACGTTCTCCACTTTTTTCTATTGAAGCTCGCTTCATAACTAGCTTCTGGACATGCGCGGGTTTAAAAACGTCATTTTAAACGTCTTTTTTGCTACACACAGTGATTTTTTTTGTGAAACAAAAACGACGTTTTGAAAAACGACAGTTTTTTTTTCTCGTTTTTCACAAGACATAAAACAACGTTTTCCCCCACACACGGTCATTTAAATTGACGTTTTTAAAAACGTCGTTTTTTTTCATCACATAAAGTGAACGCGGCATTAGAAGAAAACCTGTTAGCGTCTGCAAAAGACTTGAGACTGAGGTGGAGGTTCACCTTCCAGCAGGACAATGACCCTAAACATACAGCCAGAGCTACAATGGAATGGTTCAGATCAAAGCATATTCATGTGCTAGAATGGCCCAGTCAAAGTCCTGACCCAAATCCTATTGAGAATCTGTGGAAATATTTGAAAATTGCTATTCAGACTCTCTCCATCCAATCTAACAGAGCTTGAGCTGTTTTGCAGAGAATGGGCAAAAATGTCACTCTCTAGATGTGCAAAGCTGGTAGAGACATCCCCAAAAAGACTTGCAGCTGTAATTGCAGTGAAAGGAGATTCTACAAAGTATTGACTCAGGGGGGCTGAATACAAATGCCCCCCACACTTTTCAGATATTTATTTGTAAAAAATTTATCATTTTCTTTCCATGTCCCAATTATGTGCCACTTTGTGTTGGTCTATCACATAAAATCCCAATAAAATACATTTGTTTTTGGTTGTAACATGACAAAATGTTGAAAATTTCAAGGGGGTATGAATACTTTTTCAAGGCACTGTACATTACTGCTGCATTGCCTTGTGAAGCTGAACACAGACTGGCCTGCTTACCTCCGGGACCAGACCATTATTCTAGATCCCATAACAAGCCTTCCGTCATCTCTCTAACCTTGTAAAGTCTAGAAATTTCCTGTTTTTCCTGAACCGATCAATAAGCACCATAACATTCATGTCTGTACAGGAGACAGTTTGACTTTCTGAACACTCGCAGCCCTATTTGTGGCACTTTCTTTTCATAACCCCTCACCCTTATCTATTGGTTGCAGTTGTCGTCCTTCTACGCCCATCCCGTACTTTTCATAGATGGAGTCCATTGAGTTTCTAGGTAGCAAATGCTTTCCTTACACTAAATATTATCAAACTCATTTAGTAAGTGCAATGTTTTGTAAACCAAGAAACCAGTCAGATTTCAGGTTACTTTTATAATGTAGTAGTAGAACAGAATTCTTATTGGTTGCTGTGGGATGTTTCACTGTTGACGTAATAAATGCACTTTGTACTACTTTGGATAAGAATAAGGACAAATCTGTACAGCAGATTACATTCTTGAGTTGCCCTGTTTATCTGTAGCTGTCTTTTTGATACCTGGTGTAATATTTCTTCCTCCATTTACACATGGTTCTTACTACTTGCAGTATCTTATGCCGCGTACACATGTGATGGAAAAAAACGTCATTTTTAAAAACGTCATTTAAAATGACCGTGTGTGGGGAAAACGTTGTTTTATGTCTTCTGAAAAACGACAAAAAAAAAATTCGAACATGCTTCAATTTTTTGTCGTTTTTCAAAACGTCGTTTTTTGTGTCATAAAAAAATGACCGTGTGTGGGCTAAAACAACGTTTTTAAACCCGCGCATGCTCAGAAGCAAGTTATGACGCAAGCTTGAATGGAACAGAGTGCCACCGTACGTGCTGAACGTAACCGCACTTTGCTAGAGCATTTTGAAAAAACGATGGTGTGTAGGCAACGTTGTTTTTTAAAATGAAGTTTAAAAAACGTAGTTTTTTTACAAGACAAAAAACGACCGTGTGTACGCGGCATTAGTGTTACTAAACCTAGGAGCCTGCATTCAATATATCTAGTCTCCCACAGTACACAGAACATGGGGATGCGATTATTTTAGTAACTATAAACTGCTTAAAGTGGAGGTTCACCCAAAAAAAAAAAATTTTAACATTACATTCAGCCGAGTTGTCCTAATGACAATTATCCCCGTACATACCGTATTTTCACCGCCGCTTCCGGGTATGTCTTCTGCGGGACTGGGCGTTCCTAATTGATTGACAGGCTTCCGACCGTCGCCGAATAGAGCCGAGCCAAACTTCCTTCGGGAAGTCGTGACGCGCTGTGTACGCCGTCGTTTAGCATGTCAATCAATTGGCATGTCAATAGGAACGCCCACTCCCGCGGGATTCCCTACCCGGAAGCCACGGTGAATTCTTTTTTTTTTTTTTTCAATTAACAGTTTTTATTGGACACGAGGTAACCCCCGTGCCAGAAAAGATACGGTACAAGGATGCCATCAGAGCATCAACAGAAAAGAAAACAGTGCATAGCATATAACAGTACAGTACAAGGCAGGTATCAGGGGGAGCTCAATAAAGCCACGGTGAATTCTAAAGCTAAACCTATCTATGGCAAAAAAAAAAAAAAAAGGTCAGTGTCATTTTATATGCAGAACTGGGCTGGATGTAGTGTTAGAAATGTTTTATAGGGTGAACCTCCACTTTAAAGTATGCATCGCATACTAGCCCATTATGAGAAACTTACCTTAGAACGAAGCCTTCCAGCACCACAATGTCGCTGTCGAGAGGCCTGATCTCTTCTGGTCTTCCTTCCAGGTTCGCAGCCACGGCTGCATGAGTGGCCGGAGGCACCATGATGTCACTCCAATGCATGCGTGCAGGAGCCGCCGTTTATGGCACGGGCTCTGAAGGTCTGGCACTGTAAGCCGGACCCTCAGAACGCTTGCGCCGGTGAGGTCATCGGCTTCATGCACTCTGAATATCTCCTAAACTATGCAAGTTTAGGAGATACTCACAGTACCTACAGTACAGGTAAGCCTCATTCTAGGTTTACCTTTTAGGTACATGTGGTGTAACAGAATTTACTACCACTTTAAAGTTATTGTAAACAATCACCTTGTAAAACAACCTATTCCGTTTAAAATTGAAATAAAAGGCAAAACATTTTTGTGTAGATATATAAAAAAATGATAAATACCACTTTTTTCTCTCTCTTTTTTTCCCTGTTACTTGTACATGTGTGTTCTGTGGATCCCTGGACTAACGTGTGTGTGTGTGTAGGCCTCACAGCTCTCCGCTTCTTGTACTCTAAATACATGAAATGCCAATGCAAATGACCGCACATTCCATCCTTGTAATGGTGAGGACTTGGTGCTTAGGAACTGTATTTGTTGCACAATAAGTGTAGATGTAACACGTGGATGTGTATAGGGGGATCAAATTTTTAGTTACAGAAAATGTGTAATGTAGAGAAAGTGGTCAAAAGTCTAAGAAAATACTGTTTTCATACGTCGCACATTATCTTCTGTATTTGTATAGACCCAATGTATATTATGCCCAGGTTACACAAAATCATTTAGAAGAGTAGCTGTGCCCCATAAAAGCTCACAGTCTGGCAGAAATGATACATTTTTATAACTTATCAGAATGGAGGATCTGAGGTAGAACACAGGGCTGCACTGTGACACATTGCATGCAATCTCTCCTTTACTTCACCTTCAATCTGAAATAGTTAACCTCTACACTTGAGGAAAACGTGACAGGAAAGTCGGATCCTTTTCCTCCACTGTAGCAAAAACTCTCGCCAGGACTTTTGATTGGATATTGAATGAGAAGTTTAACACTGATGGGGACACCCCTCTGCTCTCTGCTCCTGACATGTTCACTGTAAGCACTTTAACAAACTGCGATTGGCTCAGATTATTAAGGGAGAGAGAATTATAAATATAGTAGTATTATTGAAAACAAGTGAAGGTGTTTGGTGTGTCCTCTATTAGATATGGCGCCTCATCCCAATAATGGTAACAAAGTAAAGGGAGTGGAGGGGATTATCACGGTGCCTTGCAAAAAATTGTATATTGAGGACAATGTTTTTAAAAGAAGACAATATTTTATTACAGTCAATTAATTAACAGACAATATTCATGAGGGGTGTACATTGATGGATAAATATAACACAATTTCCCAACATTGATTTGGCGAAACATGTTGGGAAATTGTGTTATATTTATCCATCAATGTACACCCCTCAATTAAATACCCCCAATATATACCCCTAAATATTGTCTGTTAATTAATTGACTGTAATAAAATATGGTCTTCTTTTAAAAACATTGTCCTCAATATACAATTTTTTGCAAGACACCGTGATAACCCCCATCACTCCCTTTACTTTGTTAATAGTAGTAGTATTAATAACAATATTTTTTGGGGGCGGCGGGGGGTTTCTTTTGTTGGGATGAATGATTTAAGAAATTGAATTACTTAAAGTGGATGTGAACCCGATTCATGAAATTTTAGCTGGGCACCTATATCTGCAGTATTTTGTTATCTATTTTCAATGAGCCAAGTCCTGTAGCTCTGAACAGTTCCCCTGTTATCAGCCTGAGAACTTCTGACATATTTTTTTACTTTTTAGACAAAAGCAGCCTGAATCTTTTGTCAAAAGAGGTTGCTAAAATAAAGTAGCAGAGAGCAGCTCCAATTACAGAACAGCTCTGAGAGTCTCTGCCTATGAGGAGAAGGGGTGTGTGCCTTTCCTCCAATCAGCAATATTAGCTCTCTTGGCTGTATGCCCAGACATTGCACTCTGTTAACCAGAAAGAGAAAGTCTCCTAACACAATCTGAACTTTCTAAACAGTATATAAATGTGAACACAGCAGATATACATATAAAACCTATGTAGGGAGATTTGTTTCATCTCTGTGTATCATCTGAGGCTGTTCACTTCACTGGGTGTATGGAGGGTTTACATCCACTTTAAGATTGTAAGCAGTAAACTAGGTTGGGATTTCAATTGTTGATTGAATTATGTCTTGTATATTAAGGAATTGAGAAACACTCAACATGTAAGATTGTGTGGAAGAGTGTGCTTATTTTGCCACAAAACTTAAAAAAATATATATATTATTACATTAAAACGGGACAAACGCATGAGAGGGTGGGGAGGGGGTGGACCACCATCCAACAGTGGACTCGCAAGGAGAGTAGTAAATGGGCTGATCAGGTTAACCACTTAAGGACCGCCGCACGACGATATACATCGGCAGAATGGCACGGCTGGGCACAGGAACGTATATATGTCCCCAAGAGCCCAGCCGTGGGTCGCTCGCGACCTGGTCCGAAGCATCGCGCCCACTGGAACCGCGGACCTGATCGCCACGGGTGTCCCGCAATCGGGTCACAGGAGCTGAAGAATGGGGAGAGGTGTGTGTGTGTGTGTGTAAACTAGGGCCAAAACAACTAATCGATTATGAAATTATTCGATTACAATTTTCATAATCGATTAATCGGCCAGTAACATAATGGGGTTAAAATAACTAAAATTAGCCCTTTTCGCAAACCAATCGATAAACGCTTATTGCGTTTTTTTTTTTTTTATACCAAAAATAGGTAGAATAATACGTATCGGCCTAAACTAAAATTTTTGTTTATAGCGCAAAAAATAAAAACCGCAGAGGCGATCAAATACCACCAAAAGAAATCTCTATTTGTGGGGAAAAAAAGGACGGCAATTTTGTTTGGGAGCCACGTCGCACGGCCGCGCAATTGTCAGTTAAAGCGACGCAGTGCCGAATTGCAAAAAGGGGCAACAGCGCCCGCGCAGTCAGCTCTACACGGCTCCTAGTCTGTGCGCAGGCGCCGTATAGAGCCGAGTCCCAGTTCGGCTATTTTCGGAACGCGTGACGCGCCTTATCCACACGTCAATCATCTACGCCTCTTCGTAGGAACGCCTATTCCCCGCGGGAGTGAGAACCCGGAAAACGGGTGAAAAAGAACTATAAGACGGTATGTGCAGCGAAAAAAAAAAAAATACCAGCATACTGTAGATGTCGGAAGTATGCTGGATGTAATGGTATATGGATGTTTTTTAGGGTGAACCTCCGCTAAGTGGCATTACTTTATTTTGAATTTTAAAATGATAATGTAAAATTTGTAGATGAACATATATAAAACGTGAGAGGATTCGCTGAGCTGCGATGATGATTGTAACATTAGTCGCAATGCGGGAAATGTATGTAAAATATTAATTTGCATGTCACCTAAAAATGACAGCATGTTTTTGGATTGTTGGAGGAATCTAGGGCAGTCAGGGGAGAGTCAATGAAACATGGAAAGAATGTACAGATTTCATGCAAACAATGTCCCTGGAGGCCGGAGAGTCTAAGACCCCAGCTATGCCAGAATGGTTTAACCACAGGATATCTCTTGCTCTAGGAAATGTATAGTACATCTGAGTATAGGTGGTTACTTTAACATAAACAATATTATCACAGAGTGCTGTTACCTTTGTGCTGCAGTCTTGTTGATTTTCTTCATGGGAAGATAGGACAGCTGTATCTGCGTATTACTTTTACAAGCTATGTGTGCGTCGGTAGTACAGTGATTGTTCTTTACCGATTGCTGCTTATCGGAGAAAAAAGAATTGCTAGACACATAAAGGAAATCCATACTGAGAGAAATACTGAAGCTGCTATTGCTGCACCTCTAACATACCCTTCATTTAGTTGTCTTCTACACCAATGTTTCTCAACTCCAGTCCTCAGCTACCCCCAACAGGTCATGTTTTTAGGCTATCCAATCATTTTGCACAGGTGATTTGATCAGTTTCACTGCCTGTTTTTACCACAGTTGTTTCATCTGAGGGAAATCCTGAAAACATGACCTGTTGGGGGTACTTGAGAAACATTGTTCTACACGCTCATGCGAAAAGCCGGAAGCTTCCTCTTCTTTTACAGCTTTGGTGGTGATTACTGCCCCGCTCAATGGCATTCACTTGGTGATGTATGGAAAAAGGTACCAAAGTTCAAACATCAATAGAAGACTACGTCAATTTATTTGACACAATAAAAAAAAATTACATCTAGGTAAGCAGATGGCTGTGTCGGGTAAGAAAGCTTCTGTGACCGGTGTGGCTGGCTGGCAGAACCTGCTGTCATGCACGGATTGCCAAAGCCACAGAGAGAATTGAAAGGTTGTAGCAGTGTCTCCTTCAGGCAGAGGGACAAGCAACAGGTGTAAGGGGGCATATACAACGTGTTTCAGGGGTCTTGCCTTCTTTGTCAAGTATCCTTTTGTACTGAACTGTACTGTAATTGTGTTGCCCCCCCTCCATACATTGTAAAGTGCTGCGTAAACTGTTGGTGCTATATAAATCGTGTATAATAATAATATTAATCTGTTCTGCAGTTGTGACTGGGCTGCTTTCAAACTGATCCGCAGGGTTAGCTGCACTCTGCCACAGACTTCTGTTATTACATGGGGGTTGGGGGCATTTTCAGAAAGAGAAAGAGGTCTATGGCAAAGTGCAGCTAACCCGCAGCTAACAAACTTGTGTCTATTTACACCCACCTACTGCCAATACGATCTGCTAAAAAAAAAACAGGGATCTGTCGTCTTCTCCCTGAGCAGATCACATCAGAGGCCCCCTAGAGTAGAGTGGGCTGTGTTTGTGTCTGCTCTACATATGCATAGTGAACACGGATCTGCCATCAGCCCGCTAGGCTCATTGTGGCCTGTGACTGGTTGCCAAGTCGCTTAAGTGGCCCTCGCTATTCTAAAGGTTGGGCACCCCTGGTTTAAATGATACTGGGCATCACTGAATGTGAGCAGCAATGGAGGGTGTGGAGGGCAGGACTGGGGGGGTTGAGAGAGCAAGTAGATCACTTGTGGGTTTTTTTTTTTTTTTTTAGGGAGGACAAGAGAAATTGTATAAAAAAAAATAGGAGTGTTGCTTTAAATTCCAACTCTATGCCATCCTACTGTGTTTGTTTTTTTCTACTCTCCCTTTCCAAGCTCTAGTGCTGCCCTCTTCATCCTCCTCCTATTGTCTTCTGTACTGAACAGGGTAGCCATCACAGATTTTGGGGCCCCTTACACAGCTTTAGGCAGGGCCCCCCTGGAGCAGAGAACCGGGGGGAGGGGGCGGGAACAAGTGTAATCTCTTCTGTCCAATCTCCTGGCACGAGATAAGGGGGCGGCCTAGGGACCACCGGGCCCCTTGCAGGTGTAATGCATCCAGGGTCTGTCAGTCTTCTTCCTTTAAGCCTGGGCTGTCATAGACACTCCCCAATGTGACTGTGTTTCTCCAATGTTGAGGACCGGCCACCAGTCATGCTGGAGGAGAAAACAAAGTCACATGACTGGCCAGAAGAGTCCTCAAATCTAGGTATATATGCTTATTTTGGTTGAGAGTAGAGGGGTGAACCCCTAAATTACATTTGCCAGTCCCTATAGTAATCCAAGGTCACAGGGATTCGCCCTTCAGTGTGTGTATTGTATAAAAATTGGATCCTGTAGATACTTGGTAAAGAATAGTGCCGTGTGGAGCTTAGAGACTTGGCCAATGTTGGCTCATCTGATGTTCATGCAGACGGAGCTGTGAAACCGGCTTCTATGTGTTTGTATCCTTCTGTTTATTATAAACTCAAACAATAGAAACTCTGTGACTGTCACTATGGGGAAAACCATCTCTTGGATGTACACTGATTTAGTATCTGTGCTGAATAGTTGCTTTTATTTTGTATTTGTGAGAGTCATTCATATGAAAACTGTTTTAAAATTACATAATACACATTTAAAGTGGTAGTACTATAAAAGAATAAAAGAAATTGGGCTTCAGGTGCTTTTTGCCATGTTGTACACATACACAGCCTGTTTGCACATTATGGCACATTTACCTAGTAAGTGACCCCCCTCCATCACCGGCATTTCTATCTTCAGTCTTCTGAGTTTGGAATCTTCAGCCATCTTTATTGGCTGGACTGGTGTGACTTGACTCCCATGCATCCGCAGAGCAGTTGGTGCGTTCTAGTGTAGAATGGTGCTGAGGCTGTACACTGAGCTGTGCATGGGCGGCCCAGTGTGCAAAAATGTACCATAGAGTCTTTTCAGTCATAAAAAGCCTTTCGGCTGAGTTTACGTCCGCTCTAAAGAGTCAGTATAGGCAAGATAACATTTTCAGTCTTGGTTCACATTATGAATCGCGACGCATTCCTGTTCAGTTCACATGCGATTCAATATGGTGTGATATGATACCAAATGGCACCGCTTGGCATCAGTCGTGCATGCATCAATTTTAAAACTGTATTACATCTGGATGGCATTGTACTTTTGTAGCATGCGATCCAGTGCGGGCGAACGTGCTGCATTTGGGGTGTTTGTTAAAATTGCTCTGACACCCGCTGGAGATCACAAGGGCAGTGCAATATGTACAGTTGTGGCCAAAAGTTTTGAGAATGACACAAATATTAGTTTTCACAAAGTTTGCTGCTAAACTGCTTTTAGATCTTTGTTTCAGTTGTTTCTGTGATGTAGTGAAATATAATTACACGCACTTCATACGTTTCAAAGGGTTTTATTGACAATTACATGACATTTATGCAAAGAGTCAGTATTTGCAGTGTTGGCCCTTCTTTTTCAGGACCTCTGCAATTCCACTGGGCATGCTCTCAATCAATTTCTGGGCCAATTCCTGACTGATAGCAACCCATTCTTTCATTAACACTTCTTGGAGTTTGTCAGAATTAGTGGGTTTTTGTTTGTCCACCCGCCTCTTGAGGATTGACCACAAGTTCTCAATGGGATTATGATCTGGGGAGTTTCCAGGCCATGGACCCAAAATGTCAACGTTTTGGTCCCCGAGCCACTTAGTTATCACTTTTGCCTTATGGCACGGTGCTCCATCGTGCTGGAAAATGCATTGTTCTTCACCAAACTGTTGTTGGATTGTTGGAAGAAGTTGCTGTTGGAGGGTGTTTTGGTACCATTCTTTATTCATGGCTGTGTTTTTGGGCAAAATTGTGAGTGAGCCCACTCCCTTGGATGAGAAGCAACCCCCACACATGAATGGTCTCAGGATGCTTTACTGTTGGCATGACACAGGACTGATGGTAGCGCTCACCTTTTCTTCTCCTTTTCTTCTCCGGACAAGCCTTTTTCCTGATGCCCCCAAACAATCGGAAAGAGGCTTCATCGGAGAATATGACTTTGCCCCAGTCCTCAGCAGTCCATTCACCATATTTTTTGCAGAAGATCAATCTGTCCCTGAAGTTTTTTTTTGGAGAGAAGTGGCTTCTTTGCTGCCCTTCTTGACACCAGGCCATCTTCCAAAAGTCTTCGCCTCACTGTGCGTGCCGATGCGCTCACACCTGCCTGCTGCCATTCCTGAGCAAGCTCTGTACTGGTGGCACTCCGATCCCGCAGCTGAATCCTCTTTAGGAGACGGTCCTGGCGCTTGCTGGACTTTCTTGGGCACCCTGAAGCCTTCTTCACAAATGCAGTGGAAATTTTTTGTATGGGATTAAGTTCATTTTCATGGCAAAGAGGAACTTTGCAATTAATTGCAATTTGTCTGATCACTCTTCATAACATTCTGGAGTATATGAAATTTCCCATCTCAAAAACTGAGGAAGCAGACTTTGTGAAAATTAGTATTTGTGTCACTCTCAAAACTTTTGGCCATGACTGTATGTGATGTGGGAAAAACGCACGGATCGCGGGATTTCCCGCACTGCATTAGTGTGAACCTAGACTTCTAGACAAACCTCTGGTGGTTTGAACCTCTAGCTACTCAAAATAAAAATTTCCTTCTGTAATAACTTCTGCACTGAGTGTTCTAAGAAATGTTAATACGGATTTCCCCCTTTTTTTCTAAAGTTTTGGCTTCTTTGAACACTTGTTTGTGAATGCTGCTAGGACCTCTTGTACATAAATGTATCCTACATTTTAAAGTGACGTTGTCACCACAGTAAACAAAATCGGTTGCAACACCCTAAATGATAAAAGGCTTCAGGTGAGTTTGGTCCCATAGACTCCCTTTCTGTATATAAGCATTTGATAGCAGCCCAAGAATAACCGTGTGTAAATACTCGTGTTTTCCTCTTCCCAGATTAATTTCTAAGGCCTCTCGTACACACTGTGTATTTTGCCCCGGTGCAGGTGGAAGGCATAAGTATGCACCATCCAGCCCTGCTGCTGGCAGTCTGTAAAACATTGGGAGGCTGAAGACTGCTTTGAATTGGGAATGATTCCAATTTGGAGAACTGCTGTTAATATTTCTTAATCCCGAACCATTTAGGAGAGATTCTAGCGAGCAGCAGCTGGTGACTTCACCGGCGCATGCGCTCGGAAAGGGACATCATACCCGTGCCTTTCCTTCAGAGCTGTGTGCCACACCCACGACTCCTGCACCCATACGCGAGAGTGACATCATTGCGGCTCAGCCAATCAGACGGCCAGGGCCCCAGAACCCGGAAAGAAGACCGGGAGAAGATGGAAGCCTCTGCAGCAGGGACAGCACACCACAGGAGGGCTTCGTTTTAAAGTTATTGTAAAGGCAGAAGGTTTTTTATCTTGATGCATTTTATGCATTAATAAAAAAAAGCCCCCTGTGTGCAGCAGCCGCACCCCCCCCCCCCCAATACTTACCTGAGCCCATCTCTATCCAGCGAAGTTGCACTAGAGACTCGTGCAACATCACTAAGACATTGGCTGAGACGGCAGCGGAGCGCCATTGGCTCCTGCTGCTGTCAATTAAAGTCAGTGAGCCAATGAGAGAGAGAGGGGTGGGACCTAGCGAGGGCTCTGTGTCTAAATGGACACACGGAGCTGCTGCTCGGCTCAGGTGCCCCCATAGCAAGCTGCTTTCTGTGGAAGGCACTCATCAGGGGGAGGGGCCAGGAGAGCTAAAGAGGGACCCAAGAAGAGGAGGGTCTGGGCTGCTCTGTGCAAAACCATTACTCAGAGCAGGTAAGTATAACAACATGTTTGTTATTTTAAGAAAAAAAAAAAAAAGACTTTACAATCACAAGGTAAGTTTTTTCATAATGTGTTAGTATGGGTACTAGCATATGATTTTTTTTAAAGGCTTTACTTCCGCTTTTAATCCTTCTTAGTAGAATGGGAGATGATTGGGCCAAAGCGGTTCTCACTTGATGGAGAGACATTTTGAGTTGACTTGGAGCATTTGTTTTTATTCATAAACGTGCCAAATTCAGTAGTGGAAACTCCTATATTTCCTTTTTATATTTGGCAGGCGGCTCAAGCTCTTGTAAGTCCAGACTTGAATTCCACGATTTCTCAGGGAGACCACGTGAAACTTATTAAAGACTTTGAAGAAGTATTACAGCGCGGGTGGTTATTAAACGTTCATTTAAAAATGATTAAATCTGAACTACAGGCCACTGGCTAAATATGGAAACCATGACTACATAATAAATGCATTAATAAGGGTGCTCTTGTATCTGTCGGAGTGTTTTTATTTCTGTCCACCCAGTTCTTAGATTTAGACAGCTCTGCCACACAGCACGCGAGTGCATATGAAAACAGTTTTCAAACTACACATGTTGTGAGGTATCGCCGCAATCGTTAGAGCAAGAGCTATTCTCTATTGTCTGGATTTTTATAATGTTTGTGGGTTTTAAAGCGGATGTGCCAGTAAAAAAAAATATTAAAAGCCAGCAGCTACAAATACTGCAGCTGCTGACTTTTAATATTAGGACACTTACCTGTCCTGGAGTCCAGCGCTGATCGCAGCAGAGCACGAGCGATCGCTCGTCTCTCTGCTGCTCCCCCCGCCATCCTCCGTGAGGGAACCAGGAAGTGAAGCGCTCCGGCTTCACTACCCGGTTCCCTACGGCGCATGTGCGAGTCGCGCTGCGCCTGCCGATTGGCTCACACGCTGGGAGCCGAGTGTTCCCAGCACACAACGGGGGACAGACGGGAAGTCAGGAAAAACCCGTCTTTTGCCCGAGACGCGTGGCCGGAAGTGGGTGCAAATACCTGTCTTTAGACAGGTATCTGCACCCCCCTCCCCCCTGAAAGGTGACAAATGTGACATCGGAGGGGGGGAGGGTTCCGATCAGCGTGAGTTCCACTTTAGGGTGGAGCTCCGCTTTAAGAATTTTTCTAGCTGAAAAAAAAAAAAAGACAGATTTTAACTTGTAAACAACACATTTGAAAAATAGGCCTGGTCCTTAACCACTTCCATACCGGGCACTTATACACCTTCCCGCCCAGACCAATTTTTAGCTTTCAGTGCTGTTGCACTTTGAATGACAATTGCACGGTCATGCTACACTGTACCCAAACTAAATTTTTATCATTTTGTACCCACAAATAGAGCTTTCTTTTGCTGGTATTTGATCACCTCTGGGATATTTATTTTCTGCAAAAAAAATAAAAAATGACCGAAATTTTTGAAAAAAAAAAAGTTTTTTTGTTTCTATTATAAAACATTGTAAATAAGTACGTTTTCTCCTTCACTGATGGGCACTGATAAGGCGGCACTGATGGGCACCGATGAGGTGGCACTGATGTGGTGGCATTGATGGGCACTAAAATGCGGCACGGATGGGCACTGATAGGCGGCTTGGATAGGCGGCACGGATAGGTGGCACGGCTAGGCGGCACGGCTAGGCGGCACGGCTGGGCACGGCTAGGCGGCACGGCTGGGCACAGATGGGCACTATTGTATGTGTTTTACTAATGGATGCCAATCAGTGCCAAACAATGCCTGCCAATCAGTGATGCCCATTGTGGGCACTGATTGGCATCCATTTTTTGTGTCCTCATCCCTGGTGGTCTAGGGTGGCATCCTCGGGGGGGGGGGGGGGGCTGTGCTGAAAATTCGAACAGCACAACCCCCCCCCCCCCCCTGTCACAGGAGCAGCCGATCGGCTCTCCTCTACTCGCGTTTGACAGACGCGAGTGAGGAAAAGCCGATTACCGGCTTTTCCTGATTACATCGTGATCAGCCGTGATTGGACACGGCTGATCACGTGGTAAAGAGTCTCCGTGAGAGACTCTTTACCTTGATCGGTGTTGCAGGGTGTCAGCCTGACACCCTGCAACAACGATCGCCGCGATGCAGTGGCTCAGAATCCTGAGGACGTCATATGACGTCCAGTCAGGATTCTACAACCACTTTGCCGACGTCAATGTGTCATTGGTGGGCGGCAAGTGGTTAAAGCGGAGGTTCACACAAAAAGTGAACCTCCGCTTTTTGGATCCCTCTCCCCTCCGATGTCACATTTGGCACCTTTATTAAATTTGCAGAAGTGCATTACATACATTATCTTCATTGCAATACAGGTTAATCACATGTAACACAGCCATAGTGATGACCAACAACATACTCTTATCTTTTTTCAGTAAGAAAAAAACTGACACACAGAGAAATAGGAGTAATGCTGGCCATACAGTTTCCGAAAAATCGGCCAAACCCATTTTCGAAAAACGAACGTTCTGCCGTGACCGCAAACGATGGTGCCATCATGTAATGACCAATAAATCGTTCAGTGGACATAAATAAAATAACATTTGGTTCGTTTTTTTTTTACATATACATACCTAGTGCAGACAGTTTGGTCGGGAAACACAATAAAGGGGTTGTAAAGGTAAATTATTTTTTCCTAAATAGCTTCCTATACACTATATGAAAAATCTGCCGAAATTCGGTCATTTAGACAGTTCATTCGTTTTTCGGACAGTTAATGGGCACAAAATCAATAAACATTTGGACCTTTTTGAACCGAAAAAACTGAGGACAAGTTTGGAAATTTTCTGCTGAACGAACGACAAATTGAAAGGTTAAAGGGGTTGTAAAGGTACATTTTTTTTTCCTAAATAGCTTCCCTTACCTTAGGGTCCTGACAGGACCGGGAGCTGTGTGTTTACACACACAGCTCCCGGTCCCCGCTCTGTAACGAGCGATCGCCTGTCCCCTAGTGGCCTGCGCGAGAGCCGACGTTATATTACATGCTCTCGCGCAGGGGAGCCGACTTGCCGCCGTAAAACGACGATGGGCGGTCGGCAAGCAGTTAAACTGCTTCTCTATTCACTCCAGTGTAAAAGCCTGAGGGCTTTCACACTGCATCGGTGCGCTGACAGGGCATCAGAAAAAGTCCTGCCAGCAGCATCTTGTGGAGCGCATTAGGAGCGGTGAACCCGCTGCTCCTAATGCGCTCCTGCCCATTGAAATTGATGTAGTGGCGCATTGCGGGCGGTTTTAACCCTTTCTCGGCCACTAGCGGGGGTTAAAAGCGCCCCACTAGCGGGTGAAATGCGCCGCAAATCCGACGGTTAAAATAGCAGCATTTTACCGCCGACGCTATGGGCTACACAGTGTGAAAGGGGTCTTGCCCCCTCTTTATATGCCAGGAAGTCCGGGAGGCCTGCTTTTATTTTTGAACGTTGCTCCTGAAACTCTCCACCTGACTGGGTGACTCACAATAATATTGACATGAATGGTGATTCTCCACCTGAGTTTTTACTCACTCTGTCCTACTTTCCTCCATTTACCGCCCACATTCCGGGTGTGCCTGTTTGTTAGAAAAAAAATTGGCAGCTATGAAAACTGAAAGTTATGTCGTCGTCGGATGTTTCCGTGTGTGAAACCAGAAACTCCTCCAGCTTGGAGCCGAGAGGAACATCTGTAAGTATAACGTGGAGGCGGAGCTGTCATTGAGATGTCTTCTCTTTTGACGCGCCTTAAATAGAGTTTTTGTTTAACCTGGACATGTAATTCTTTGTGAATGCGATTTTATTGTAACTCATCTGTCCCAAGGCTGATACAGCAGAACCCTTCCCTGGTCCTTGACGGCTTCAGTCTCCTTTCACCTGCTTCCTGGTGGCAACGTTTTCCTTTGGATTTTTACAGGAAATGTTGCTTGGGAGCCTGAGATAACTTCCCCTCCAGCCTTCCCTCTCACAGGCTTCTCTATTGTTTGCATTTTTAAAGTTTGCTGGGGTAAACATTTTGGCTCCAGGATTAAAATAAAGCTACTATTATTATTATGTCTGCAGCACAAAGGCTGCATAATAGTATATATGTGCTCTGAGGTGTATATAAAATGTTTAGAAACGTAGTTCTTTTACAACAATTCTGAAGTAATAACGCTCTGTGTTGTCACAGCAACCAATCAGACTTGTCGTTCTTTGTCATTTTCCAATGCAGTAGGTTTCATCTGGTTGGTTTCTTTGGGGTATCTTTGACAGTTCTTCTTTCAGATGGCATTCTGTAAACCTACTCTGTCTGTTTGCTGTGTGGGTGATATCATTTGTTATAATTGGGGAAATGGTCGTCAAACACTTTCAAATCACATTTCTGTGTGTAATGCTCTTTCCAGTAAAATGGAGCTGATCTGGGAATGATGATCAAAGAACAGCAGACACTTTCCAGTTGATGACTGAAAATTAAACAGTGGATGGTTGGATGTGCTACTGGAGGGATCCAAAAGAAGGATGGCGCTTACTGCAAACAACAACCTGGTCAGTGGTTGGCAAATAGCAGATCTTTAGCTATTGCAGCACCGCAAATCCCAGCATGCCTTGTCCACTTTTTGGCATACAGTCCCACAGTCCTTCTCTCATCCACAATGTACCTTCTTTATAGTTTTATTCCTCTTTATATTCGGATGTATAAACCTCTATAGCTAAATGAACGGATTAAAGCGGAGGTTCACCGCTAAATTGCTATTTTTACCCTTAGATGGATGCTCATTTAGTCTAGGGGAATCGGCTAGTTGTTTTAAAATCGAACCTGTACTTACCGTTGTAGAGAGCGATCTTCTCCGCCACTTCCGGGTATGGGCTGCGGGACTGGGCGTTCCTTCTTGATTGACAGTCTTCCGACAGGCTTCCGACGGTCGCATCCATCGCGTCACGATTTTCCGAAAGTAGCCGAACGTCGGGTCGCAGTATAGAGCCGCACCAACGTTCGGCTTCTTTCGGCTACTCGTGACGCGATGGATGCGACCGTTGGAAGACTGTCGGAAGACTGTCAATCAAGAAGGAACGCCCAGTCCCGAAGACCCATACCCGGAAGTGGCGGAGAAGATCGCCCTCTACAACGGTAAGTACTGCTCGGGTTTTAAAACAACTAGCCGATTCCCCTAGACACAACGAGCATCAATCTAAGGGTATCTAAGGTTAAAAAAACATTTATGGGAGAACTCCCGCTTTAAAGAGCTTGTATTGTCCAAACTTTTTTTGGTTTAACCACTTGCCTACAGGGCACTTACACCCCCCTTCCTGCCCAGGCTGTCGCAAATTGTGCGGTCATGCTAAACTGTACCCATATGACATTTTTATCATTTTTTCCCACACAAATAGAGATTTCTTTTGGTGGTATTTAATCGCTACTGGGGTTTTTATTTTTTGCTAAACAAACAAAAAAGACCAATTTTTTTTTTAAAAACAAACAAAAAAACAGTTTTCGTAATTTGTTATAAAATTTAGCAAACAGGTAATTTTTCTGGTGAGCATTGATAGGAGGCACTCAAGGGCACTAATAGGTAACACTAATGATGAGGCACTGTTGGGCATTAATAGGTGGCACTGATGGGCAGCACTGGTAGGTGACACTGGTGTACACAGATGAGGCGGCGGTGGCTCTCTGTGTGAGGTACCAATGTCCCTCTGACAGAAGCCGGTGATCAGGGTATTTTTTTTTCGCCTCACGCTGTCAGCGCGAGGAAAGAAAATAACAGATTTGACAGCTTTGTTTACATCATGTTATCAGCTGTCATTGGCTGACAGCTGATCATGTGTTAAGAGGCTGGGATCAGCCCCTTCAATCTTCGTGCCCCGCAGGCAGCTATTGAATGATGGGAAGGCTGAATGAACTACCAAGAGCTCTCATCAGCACAGTTCATTGAGATCTACAGGCTGTCAGTTGCAATGACTGACGGTAGTTGTAGTTTTCCCGTTCACAGAACTCCCTGAATGAATGACTTGGCTAGGTGGGTGGAGCCCTGCACGACCTTGGTTTAAAAAAAATGACAGTGGATCCTGGGAAAGGATGCCTGGCCCCGCTGTCGCAGAGTGGAATGGGTGGGGGATTTGGAGGCTGCTCAGTTTGTAACATGGTATACCCCAAATATGGGTGTAACGTGTTACTATAGGACAGAGGTTTGCAATTGGCAGACCTCCAGCTGTTGCAGAACTACAATTCCCATGAGGCACAGCAAGACTCTGACAGCCACAATCATGGCACCCAGTGGCAGAGGCATGATGGGACTTGTGGTTTTGCAACAGCTGGAGGTCTGCTAATTGCATATCCCTGCTATAGGTGAACTTATCCTGTAAATTGCACATTTTAGGCTTGAAGAATAGTTAAAACGCTCAAATACATTTTCTGAAAGCAGAGACCCTGTAAAATAAAATAATGGTAGTTGCAATTTTCTGTCGCATAACATTGGCACAACAGTTTACCAAATGCATTTTTTGTTAAAAAAAAAATAATACAATATATTTTATTTTAGTGGACACAAACACAACAATGGGGAGAGGGAGTTCAGTAAAGCTGCTGCGTCACTGTTTTTTGGTACTTTGGTTTTGTTAATGTGTTACACCTAATTCAAAAGAATATGCAACAGTTTTGGTTCTGACAGCAACTCGTGTGCCAAATTTGTGTAGTTTTAATTTTCTCCACTTCTACATTCTTCCTTGCAATCTATGTAAACTTGTAATCAAAAGCCTGGTTCACATTAGTGCAATTTTCAGATACGAATTGAGTCGCACATAATTTGCATGGCAAGGGAAATCCCATTGTTTTCAATGATGCCCATTCACATCAATGCGACTCAGCACAGAGTGATTTTGGAAAAGGTTCCTGTATTAATTTTATGCAATTCCACCAAATTCCAATTATCAAAGTTGCATTCAAGTAGCGCTACATAATCGCACTGAAAGGCGAATCCAAATCCTATCCCAGCAGTGTGAACTTTGCCTAACCCATTAGATGGATGTGGCTCGGTAGTGACGTTGCACGAGTTGCTGGGATTTTCTGAAGATGCCGGTGACTTGTCGTTAAGGTTCTCCTATCGAGATGGTTCCTGTAAGGACTGTGCAGGCGCAATCCTTGCCGACAGAAATCTCCGAACCTCGGCCGGCATCCAGGCTCATTCCTTAAAGGGGAGGTTCACCCTAAAAACGACTTTCCCTTATTACACTGGCCCCCCACATTACAATACGATTATGCCAATTAGTTTTTTTTTTTATGCTGTACATACCTTCGTACAGCTATTCACCCGTGGCTTCCGGGTTGCGAGTCCCGCAGGAGTGGGCGTTCCTAACATGCTGGTGATTGACGTTTTGACAAAAAACGAGCTCCCCCCGTCGCGTAAGCAGCGTCACGATTGGCGAAATTAGCCGAACGGCGAGTCGGCGCTATACTGCGCCTGCGCATCGCCGTTCGGCTCCTTTCGCCAATCGTGACGCTGCTTACGCGACGGGGGGAGCTCGTTTTTTGTCAAAACGTCAATCACCAGCATGTTAGGAATGCCAACTCCTGCGGGACTCGCAACCCGGAAGCCACGGGTGAATATGCTGTATCAAGGTATGTACAGCAGCAAAAAAAAACTAATAGGCATAATCGTATTGTAATGTGGGGGGCCAGTGTAATAAGGGAAAGTCGTTTTTAGGGTGAACCTCCCCTTTAACATCCCCGTGGATTGGAGGATGTTAAAAAAAAGAGCCAGGAGGCAGAGCGAAGTGAGGACGTGAGGCCGACTGGCCACTTTCCTCAAATTCCACGTCGCCCTGGATGCTGGCCGAGGTTCGGAGATTTTCGTCGGCAAGGATTGCGCCTGCGCAGTCCTTACAGGAACCATCTCGATAGCCGGAACAATATATTGTCAGATCACCAGCTCCTCTCCAAATGAAGGTTTCCTGCGAGTTCCACTTTTCTATCTTTGATATTTCCAGTGCCAGGAAGGGAATTGGGTTGTTGTAGTGAACTGTATGAAATTTCAACTATATGTACTTGTTCTCTTTACCTTGGTTATTTATTATTCCTTGAAATAGTAGATGGGTCTGAGGGATGTCATCAATAACTACCTCCCATATTCCTCTAAGTAGCGGTGACCTTTAATGTGTCACTTTGCTGTAGAATGCCAATTACACGTCTGTTCTGACTATTTGTATGATGTAGAAGCTGTGCACATAGGTGTAGCTTGTATGTCAAATGAGATGTCGTTCCAAACATCCAAATGATATCCTTTAATACAGAAAATGATAAACGTGTGTTACTCATACCAACTAAATTGTTCCTTTACATCGTCGCTATGCTGCACATAGCCTGGCCTGGGGGTGACGTGGAAATCCTCTGACATGCCAGGATGTCCTATCATTTAGATTCCGACCCTCACTCAGTCCTTCTCACCACCCGGGTGACTGACCGCAATGTGACCCAGGCCAGGAAGGGGAACCCGGCTTGTGTCATGTGACTTCCTGTTGCATGGAGTGCAGGGAATGCCGAGTCCCAGTGCTTATAGTATAGCTGGTTGCTTGTGATAAGATGGTTTTATCTGAGGTTGGAGAGGTTTTTTAAGTGATTTTTGCTATGCCAAGATGCTGTAAGGCTATCGCAGTTATTGATGAACTCCAGGCACAAAAATATTGATTGAAAGGGGTTGTAAACCCTCGTGTGTGTTTTCACCTTAATGCATTCTAATGCTCCCGCTGCTTTCAATCAAATCCAATGACGCGGGCGCTGGGGGGCAGGGCAGAGTTATACACTCGGTGTCTATGGACACAGAGTGTATGACACGGGAGCACGGTAACCCTCTCGGGAGAGAGCTTCCCAGAGGGGGTTAGCTATTGCGGGAGGAGCCGCCGAGGGCCCCCAGAAGAGGAGGATCGGGACCACTCTGTGCACAGTGGAGGTAAGTATGACATGTTTTTTAATTTATTTTTTCAGAGTGAACCTTTAGTGTCTCAAAGGCTAGTAAGCCCTTTTTGTGTACCAGATGCTTTTGGAAACCCAGATATTACCTTGTAAAAGTAGCAGTGACATCAACACTGTGTTGCACATAAACGGTGCAGAAAACAGAGCTGTGGGAGTGGCCCAGCAGGCCCCACCCACTACAGGCTGCTTTCCGAAAACGACCTGAGGGGGGCGGAGGCAAGACCACAGAGTCTGTATAAGGAGAGAGAATAGCACTGAGTGGTCTTGCCTACAGAAAGCTCCTGCACAGAGGCAAAGTTTCATGCTGCATTACTGCACAGATCTCAAAGAAACACACAAAGCACACCCAGATTCAAGTGAGAATACACGCGGCTCTTGTATTTAGACAATATTTGCTTATCCCGGTGTTCAGCTTTAAACTTTATACCACTTACAACAATGCTAGGATTGTTACAAAGGGACAATGATTGTAAATGTTATGCGGGGAGATTTTAACCACTTAACCCCCGGACCATATTGCTGGTCAAAGACCAGAGCACTTTTCGCGATTCGGCACTGCGTCGCTTTAACTGACAATTACGTGGTCGTGCGATGTGGCTCCCAAACAAAATTGGCGTCCTTTTTTTTCCCCACAAATAGAGCTTTCTTTTGGTGGTATTTGATCACCTCTGCGGTTTTTTAGTTTTTGCGCTATAAACAAAAATAGAGCGACAATTTAAAAAAAAAATGAATATTTTTTACTTTTTGCTATAATAAATATCCCCCAAAAAATATATATAAAAAAAATGTTTTCCTCAGTTTAGGCCGATACGTATTCTTCTACATATTTTTCGTAAAAAAAAAAAATCGCAATAAGTGTTTGGTTTGCGCAAAAGTTATAGCGTTTACAAAATAGGGGGTAGTTTTATGGCATTTTTATTAATATTTTTTTTTACTTGTAATGGCGGCGATCTGCGATTTTTATCGGTACTTCCACATTATGGTGGACACTTCGGACACTTTTGACACATTTTTGGGACCATTGGCATTTTTATAGCGATCAGTGCTATAAAAATGCATTGGATTACTATAAAAATGCCACTGGCAGGGAAGGGGTAACACTAGGGGGCGGGGAAGAGAATAAGTATGTTCCCTGGGTGTGTTCTAACTGAAGGGGGGGGGGTGGACTCACTAGGGGAAATGACTGATCGCTGTTCATACATTGTATGAACAGACGGTCAGGCATTTCTCCCCTGACAGGACCGGGACCTGTGTGTTGCCCCTATTGGTTGCTGGGAGAGATGACGTAGATCTACGTGATCTCGCCCAGCAGAGCCGACCTGCTGCCGTAAAGCACTTGTATATCAAAGCATTTTCTTTACAGGGTATAAAAGAGAAGAGAGGCACCTCTAAGTGTAGCAATAAGTTGCTTAATGTTGGACCTTCATTAAATGTAACCATATTGCTACACTTAGAGGCTCCTCTCTTATCTTTTATACTCGGGTGTGACATGACGCTACTCTTATATCAAGGCATCGCTTGTATACCAAGGCAAAATTTATAAAATTATTTTGCTTGTCTTGCAAAACGCTCTCAAACCAAGTTACTCTCAAACCAAGGTTTTACTGTGTATGGCTGCAGTGGGCTAGGAAGGGGTTTAAACTGTATTTGGCTACTTTGGGGTGGAGAGAGGTTGAAAGGATTAGTAAATATGGCTACAGTTGGCAGGTTAGGAGTTAAACAGAACAGTGTGTGTGGCTGCTGTAGGGTGCGTGGGAAAGGAGTTGAGATCTGTATATATGGATATTAATATACTTGACTATATAGAGTATTGTATGGCTGTATTTTCTATTCTATTATGTACTGCCTGGCAAACTTGGCTTAATAATTCCAATAAATCTCCTTGTTTTTATTTTCCAGATCCCGAGTAACAATGCGGTATATGAGAAATACTTCCTCCAGGTCAGTGTTCTTTTTATGGGGATGAGTGTATATTGATTATTGTACATTGATTGTAATCGATTTCTCAGCCAGTTAGACACAAGTCCTAGGAGTTTCTAATAGGCTCATGTGTTGTTTACACTCAGCTAGTATCGGGTTGGACCTCTTTTGCCTTTAGAGCGGTATTCATTTTTTGTGGCATAGATTCAACAAGGTGTTGGAAACATTCCTCAGATTTTGGTCCATAGTGACATGATGGCATCAAGCAGTTGCTGCAAATTTGTCGGCTCCCGTTCCACCACATCACAAAGGTGCTCCATTGGATTGAGAACTGGTGACTGTGGAAGCCATTGGAGTACAGTGACCTCATTGTCATGTTCAAGAAACCAGTGGTGAGATGATTTGAGCTTTGTGACATGGTGCATTATCCTGCTGGAAGGAGCCATCGGAAGATGGGGACACTGTAGTCATAAAGGGATGGACATGGTCAGCAACAATGCTCAGGTAGGCCGTGGCGTTTAATCAATGCTCAGTTGGTACAAAGTGTGCCAATAAAATATCCCCCACACTAAACTACCTTACAGAACCAGCCTAAACCATTGAAGCAAGTCAGGATGGATCCATGCCTTCATGTTTTACACCAAATTCTCACCCGACCATCTAAATTTTGCTGCTGAAATTGACTCATCAGACCAGGCAATGTTTTTCCAGTCTTCTATTGTCCAATTTTGGCGAGCCTGTGCGAATTGTAGCCTCGGTTTCCTGTTGGCTGACCGGAGTGGCACCCCGGTGGGGTTTTCTGCTGCTGTAACCCATCTGCTTCAATGTTCGATGTGTTGTGCATTCAGAGATGGTATTCTGCATACTTTGGGTGTAATGAGTAGTTATTTGAGTCACTGTTGCTTTTCTATCATCTTAAACCCATTCTCTTCTGACCTCTGACATAAGGCATTTTCTTCCACAAAACTGCCGTTTACTGGATATTTTCTGTTTTTCTGACTATTTTCTGTAAACCCTAGAGATGGTTGTGCGTGAAAATCCCAGTAGATCAGCAGTTTTTGAAATACTCAGATCAGCCCGTCTGGCACCAACAACCATGCCACGTTCAGTCACTTAAATCCCCTTTCTTCCCCATTCTGATGCTCGGTTTGAACTTCAAGTCTACTTCAACACATCTAGATACCTAAATGCATTGAGTTGCTACTAGGGTTGAGCTCCGGCGTGTTTGCACACTCCACGTGCAGAGCCCGCCAGGAAATCGGCGCTGCGCTAATCGCAGGCAGTGAGACATTTCCTGATCTCTTCAGCTTCCTGGCGGGCTCTGCACGTGGAGCACGCCAGAGCTCATCCCTAGTTGATACCTGCCAAGCCGTGTTCAGCAGAGAGAGGACTGAAGTCTGTTCTCTACTGAGGTCACCAATGTCAGTCCAGGCATCGCGTCTTCTCGACCACGGAGTCTGGGTCCGCCAGGAGCCTGGACTGACGCCTGTCTCAGTCTCTCAGCGAGCCGCTAAGAGGCTGAGACGGCTGCTCCGCCCCTTCACAGCTCAGAACACCAATGAGTTAGGAGGGATAAAAGCATAGATCTGAGACTCGCAGTCCACCAGCTCTCTGCTTCCGGAGCTCTGAAAACCGAGCGATTGGCGGTGTTCGATCGCTCGGTTCTCAGTGTGGAGGCATCGGGGGACAGATGCTGCATCCACCTAGGTAAGTATACTTGGGGGGGGGGGGGAAAGTCCTTTACTTATTTTTTAAGGTTTCATGTTTATAAAGAGCATAAGTGAGCAATACAATGAATGATTTCATATGTTATGTAAGAGTTTCATACTCCACTATATTTGTACAAGACCTTAAGTCCTTTTATATACAATTGTTTTATTGGAAAACAAAATAAAAAAAACGGACAAATTTTAACCCAAAAATTGCTTTAGATCCTCTTTATTTATTGATGTTGATCATCTGTGATTGAAAGCCCAATCAATGAACCTCGTTTCTGTAGAATTCAGCTGTGTTCAGTAACTTACCTTTTCCATCATGCACATTTCTCTCAGTTGGAGTCCGCTAGCTCTGGGAAGGTGTTGGCTGGAGATGCTGCTGTGTTCCTGAAGAAGTCCGGTCTCCCGGATCTGGTTCTCGGCAAGGCAAGCGATTCAAAAATAAAATAAAAATCTGTGTATTAACCTATTCTGTTTTTCTGTATTTCTAATTGCAGGTTTTGTGACTCTGCAGTAAAACAATTTTTTGGGGATTTGATTCTTTTAGATATCAGTCACATAGTTCACAATAGCCAATTATTTGTCATTTTGTTTGAAATCCTAAACATTCTTGTGGATCAGCTGCTATGGGCGGCATCTCCAAATTTATTTTACTATTGTTCTATATTATCTTGCACCAACACAGGTTACATCTAAGTTTGTCCCTGGTGTCATGCTCCCTATAAGTCCAGTATTGTCCCGGTGTGTTTCCCATAACCATTTTTCCTGCCAAATGCCAGATTTGTCCTGTATTTTATATTGAGAACATGGGATTGTCTTGCTTTAGTTACCCTTTTTTGTCTTACTTTTTCAACCTAAAATTAACTGCAGCACCATTTTTTTTCTTTGTTTGCTCACACAAGTTAGGATTACATTTTTATACCCTTTGGACTTTGAGCCGGTTCACACTGGGGCGTCTTGCGATCCGACTTCATGACGCCTCAAGTCGTCCCGAGTCGCGCTGTAGAGAAAAACAATGGAAGTGAATGGGAGCGCTGTTAATACACACGACTCAAGGCGATCCGACTTCAGAAAAGGTTCCTGTACTACTTCAATCCGACTTGTAGGCGATTTGTACCCATTGATTTCAATGGAAGTCGCCTCAGAAGTCGGATCACTGTCTTAACTGAAGCTACTTTCCAGGAAGATAACATACATTTCTCAGGCAAACCTCTCCTGCCTCTCCCAGAGCTGATTGTTGTTTTATTGGCCACTGGAAAGTCTCCTGTCCTGGAGACGGCTTCAAGTTGTGTTGTAAATTGCCCCAGATCGCCCTGTGGTTCATGTTCAAGTCATGTCGGAGTCGCCTCTGAAAGTCGCGCTGGAAGTCGTGTCGCCCTAGTGTGAACCAACTCTTTTAGTTTGGTATTTAAAGCTGCAGCATCCTTGAATTTCAAATGCCCCAGTGCAGACATGCTAACCACTAAGCCACTGTGCTACAGTAAACTGAACGCCAGGCAAACAACTAAAATACTTGTGTCATACATATACAGCACTGTGCAAAAGTTTTAAGCAGGTGTGAAGAAATGCTGTCAAGTAAAAATCCTTTTAGAAATCTATATTTTAATTGTATTTATATCGCAATGAAAATCTAAATCAAATCTACCCTTTTGGCTTTAAATCAGCATCAATTCTTACACTTGCACAAAGTCAGGGATTTTTTTTGAATTAGAGTCAGGTGTACGATTAACCAGTTACCCAAACAGGTGCCATGATCATCAATTTCATATGTAGGTTGAAACGGTCATTAACTCAAACAGCTGTGTAGGAGGCTTAAAACTGGGTGAGGAATAGCCAAACTCTGCTACTAAGGTGAGGTTGTGGAAGATCGTTTTATGTCACAGGTCATGCTCCATGGTAAGACTGAGCACAGCAACCAGACACAATGTCGGTATACTACATCAGCAAGGTCTCTTCCAGGCCAAGGATTTAAAGCAGACTGTGGTTTCAAGATGTGCTGTTCAAGCTCTTTTGAAGAACCACAAAGAAACGGGCAACTTTGAGGACCATAGAAGCAGTGGCCGGCCAAGGAAACGGTACAGCAGATGAAAGACGCTTGCTTCCCTTCGACATCGGAAGATTTCCAGCAGTGCCATCATCGCAGAACTGGAGGAAACCAGTGTTGACCCAGCTCCACCCATCTAATCTGGCCAGATTTGCAGCCAAAAAAGCCATACCTCTGATGAAACAAAGCTAAGCGACTCAACTATGCACAGAAACATAGGAACTGGGGTGCAGGAAAAATGTCAGCAGGTGCTGTACCATCAGGGAGACGTGTGATTTGGCCCCAAATGTATTCTGCAGAAAGACAATGACCCCAAACATACAGCCAATGTCATTAAGAACTATCTTCAGTGTAAAGAACAAGAAGGAGTCCTGGAAGTGATGATTGGACCCTCACAGAGCCCTGATCCCAACATCATCAAGTCTGTCTGGAGTGACACAATAAACAAGGGAGAACATAGACCTCATAACCCATAATACGTACGCGAGACAGAAGGATTTAAGGCAGCCTACATCCACAGAAGATCTGTGGTTAGTTCTCCAAGATGTTTGGAATAACCAACCCGCCGAGTTCCTTCAAAAACTGTGTATAAGTGTACCTAGAAGAATTGATGCCGATTTGAAGGCAAAGAGGGGTAACGACAAATATTGGTTTGAAACTATTGACACTTCTATTTTCTGAAAGCTATCTTAATTTACAGATTTTCTCACCCGCCTAAAACTTTTGCACAGTACTGTATATTGATATACAAATGGGCCAAGCTATTTGTTTTGTTCCATCCAGTCTTGAAAATTACACTGTACTCCAACACAGCACAACCCTGTCTGGTAGGCTAGAACACCTGAATACTCTCTGTTGCAGCGAAGTAATGTAGGTTCTATCCTTCCCCCGGTTTGTGACTGTAAAGAAACAGCAAAAACACGATTTAGTGATTAATGGATACAGAGGTCCGGTCATTTGTTTTATATTTTCCTGGAGTTTTACGTACTGTCGTCCAATTCAAAATTAATAGGTTTTCCTAATGCAACATTTGAAAAACCATTTAGTGAGATGAGATTATTTATAAAGGGGGTAGGCTGAGTAACTTGCATTTTCTTTCACTTCTTTTTTTCTATGAATGTTGTAATCATTTTTCCGTATAAATTACAGAGAACAATGTACTTTTTCTTGTTCACTGAATTGTGTGGGTGTTTTGTGTGATTTTTTTTTTCCTATTCCCAGTAATTCTTTTGATGACAAAGCATACTTTCTGCTGACTTGGGAAATGTAAATGTCTGTAGAGTATCTGTGCTTTCCTGCGGATGTGTGTATGTAGTGGTCTCTGGAACTGACCCTTTGTCCTGTGTCTCCGTACAGGTTTGGGATTTGGCTGATACAGAAAGCAAGGGATACTTAAACAAGCAGGTAATGAGCTTTGCGAATACATATTTAAAATACTACTAATGCCAAACAGTATGCTTCTTGGTGAAATCTGTCCATTAGTTAGCGACCCCCCCCTTCCCCATTCAGTCGACTGTACGTACATGCGATAGTGAACAGTCTATATAGCAGATGTATTGGATCTAAATATGATGAGAGAGGAAATCTGAGCAGAGGAAAGCAGCAATTGTTTCCAGTTTGGGGATTTCCTGTTAGCTCATAATTGGGAAGTCCAGATCTTCTTTTTTCAGTTACTGAAGATCTATCTATAAGTCCTGTTGTATTTGGCCAGCCAGCTATCAGTTCAGCCTGCGTTTGGCAGGGTTACTGGGACTTGTAGTCACTCGGTAGCCAACATTTTAGTGCTATTCCCCCAAACAAGGATAGGGGGAATTTTCCAATGGTGACAAATAATGCAACAATTGAGGTTAAAGTGGTTCTAAAGGCAGAATGTTTTTTTACCTTCATGCATTCTATGTATTAAAGTGGTTGTATAGTTATTTGTTTAACTTTTACCTACAGGTAAGCCTATAATAAGGCTTACCTGTAGAAAAATTAAAAATCTCAAGAAGTCTCCCGCACGCATGTGCGGGAGTGACATCGCGGCTCCAGACGCTCAGAGCGCTGGAGCCGCGATACCCGGAAGAGACGGCGAAGCAAGATGACATCTCCCTCGGTGTGAACCAGGTAAGTTACTAAGGCCTCGAACCAGGCAAGTATTTCATAATGAGCTAGTATGCGGTGCATACTAGCTCATTATGCCTTTTGCTTTACAGGGTTTAAAAAAAAAAAGTTCAGCGGGTTTACGACCGCTTTAAGGTTAAAAGAAAAAAAAACTTCTGTGACCAGCTTCCCCCTAGACCCCCCTGTATACTTACCTGAGCCTGATTTGGATCCAGCATTATGCCTTAGGGCACCAGCACTGCTCTCTCTCCCTCCTCACAGGACTCGGATGCAGCCATTGGCTCCAGCTGTTGTCAATCATATAGGTACTGTGTGCGTCAATAGATGCTCACAGTGTGGCTTGAGATCGAGCCTGTACGAGTGCCCCCATAGCAGGCGTCTTTCTATAAAAAAGTATGATATTTAAAAAAAAAAAAAATCACTTTACAGTTTATCTAATGCCAAGAGTGATTAAAATTTGGTAAATTTGTATTGTTTGGTCTGTGTCCCTGCTAGTAAGATTGTCTCCGTTTCCCCTGGTGACCGGGACTGATAATAAGAGAAAATATAACCTTTAGCGTTTTTACCAGAACAAGATGCGAGGGATAATCTTTCAGTTGGGACAGTTGCAGTGATAACTGTTTTAAAAAAGTGTATTTCTCTTACTTTGGAGGAATGTTCTCTTGCTTAGGCCTCATGTATTGAAATTATGTTAGTAAGTCACAAGGCACCACACACACAGTGTGTCTAGTACTGTGCAACGCTCCAAGCAAGTACTTATTGGCAACCTTACTAGATAAGAGACTGCCTCCACTCGAGTTGCTAGATCATGTCAGCAGCCAACCATCCTCAATAGCCATACATACTGGAGTCACACTAGTCACGTTATTCAATTTCAATTTTGACACTATATCTCAGTGACTGTTCTCATTTGTATAAGTGCTATGCTCTACAATCATAGGAACCACTAATACCACATAAGGGCACTTGATGGGGTTAAAAAAACTAAAAATTAGCCCTTTATAGTACAAAAAAGCAAATCGCTACTGTAAATATTACTTTCACTGTCCCACAGTAAAAAAATGAACCCCTTACAGTAGCGATTTTTTGCTCTTTTTGTACTTATTTTTGTTTTTTATGTTACTAAACATCACAGGCCTGGGTTCACACCTCTGTTTTTTGCAGAAACACACTACAGTTCATTTACATGTTTTCCTATGGGACACGTTCACATCCATGATTTTTTTTCGGCTGCTGCGTATTTGGAAAGAGCAAGGACTTTTTTGGTTCAATATACTTCAATGGAGAAGCTGCAGAAAAGCATGTAATGTGTTTTTGCGGCAATTTGTAATCTGCCCAACAACAAATTGGCCCAAAAAAATGTAAAAATTCAATTTTCTTTTTTTTTTTAAAGGCTATTATCTGATTAATCGAAACAATAATCGGCCTACTAATCGATTATGAAAATAATCATTAGTTGCAGCCCTACAACATTTAGAAACTTATTGCTACACTTAGAGGCACCTCTCTTCTCTTTTATACCCTGTAAAAAAAATGCTTTGATATACAAGTGCTTTGGATTACAAGCATGTTTCTGGAACGAATTATGGTCGCAAACCAAGGTTTTACTGTATTTCAGTAATGGAGGCACAGCATTACATGCAGGCGTTACCTAGGACAGTCAGCATTCTAATTAGGACAGCCCACTGCTTCACACTACATACAACAGTCGAGGCATTTTGATCTTTTTATAACCTCTCCCAGGAGCCATAGCCAGCTGTTTGCATCAGTGGGGCAGTCTGCTGTAATGTTTCCCATAAGCTATGTACAGACAGCACCCTGTTGGCCCCTCCCACAATCCGAGATCTGCCTGCATTGCATAGGGAAGCACAGAAACTCTAAAGACTAAAGTAAGTTAAATACGGTAATTAAAAAACATTTTTTTTTTAAATGTAGTAATTATGTTGGAGGTGCAGGGAAGTTTTTAAATTATAAACGGATTAAACTTCAGTTTAAGCCATTGAGATATTTGGTAATGTAACCTTTTCCTAGCAAAAAAAAAAGAATGTAATTATGCATGAAGCTACAGGGCAAAATCCCATTTGGGCACAGGGTAACAGATAACCGCTAAATTACTTGAACCTGGGAAATGTTTACATTTTGCTTATATTTTTCCAACAAGATTGCATAACTTTTTTTATCTTTCATGATTTATTATACTTCAACAAAATATTCAAGTCAACATTTAACCCAAAGGTTAAGTGAAACATTCACCCAATTAGAAATGACAAGTTAAACCTCGAGTTACATACCAGAAGCACAGCTTATTTGCAGAGTATTTTTTAACTTGGATTTGCTATAGTGCAGCTCACCCCAATCTGCTATGTCAGTGTCTGAAAACGCCCGCTTGGGAATAACATTCCTACATTACAAACATACCCAATGCAAAATCCTTGCGCTCTCAAATAGCTAAAGCAAAGTGTAAAAATAAATAAATAAGAAAAAAAAAAAAACTTTGCCACTAAGGCCCCTTTCACACCTATACGACTTGTCCCACGATTTGTGATGGCAAAGTAGCATGACAAGTTGTTTCCCATGATTTCTAATGACAACCACTGATATTCGTACGACTTCAAAATAGTCCTTGCACTACTTTGGTCTGATTTTGATGCCAGTTACACAGGCATTCCCTAAAATCGCGTCAAAATCGTGCGACTTTGAAGTCGTAGTAGTGTGAAACAGGTCTAAGAGGTTTCTCACAGCCACCAATTAGAATCATACCTAAATTGGAAGATGTAATGTTCATGCACATGAGCATATTTAAAATAAATACATTTTTGCTGTAAGTTGTGGCCATTTAAAGTGGTTGTAAACCCTCTCTGACATGTTTTGCCTACAGGTAAGCCTAGATTAAGGCTTACCTGTAGGTGTTTGCAATATCTCCTAAACCTACACGGTTTAGGAGATATTTGCCAAAAAGAATGCACCGATGTCTACGGCGCAGGCATACTGAGAGTGCCGGTTTTGTGAATGGGTAATGCCGGCTTTGACGGCTCCTGCGCGGAGTGATGTCTTCGACGCTTCAGCCAATCACAGCGCTGGAGCGGCGATACCCAGAAGTAACTTTCAGGGTAGATGTCTGCGGCCGGAGGAGGAGATGAGCACAGCTTCGGGGGGCTTCGATCTAAGGCAAGTAATTCATAATGAGCTAGTATGCTGCTCATACTAGCTCATTATGCCTTTGTCTTTCAGGTTTTTAGTTTTATTTTAAATGTGGGGGTTTACAACCACTTTAATGCTTGTGCTAACGTTCACACACATACTACCTATAGTATGTATGTATGTGTGTGTGTGTATATATATATGTATATATATATATATATATATATATATATATATATATATATATATATATATATATATATATATATATATATATATATATATATATATATATATATATATATATAGACTGTATTGGCTGCCGCTCCCTGGCCTTCATGTATTGATTAACAAAGGGGCACCGCAGCTGCTGATTACACACTATTGATGTTTAGATATTCTCCTGAATGACTCTTTCAGATGGCAGCAGCCCATGCACAGAATGACCTCCAGCCAATTCTGAAGGTCAAGGTCATCCTGTGTGCTGCCACTGCATGGCTCGTTCAGGGTAGATATATACCTCAATAATGTGTAATCAGTGGTAGCGCTTGCTACAAAATATTGGTATTTGCATTCTATTCCTGAGCAGCTGCGGTCAGTAGAGTCAATGTATGCTAGTTCTAACATTTACAGTGTAACAAAGGCCCATCTGCAGGGCCATAAATGCAGGTTTTTCTAGTTTTATTTTATGCATTTGAAGAACTGGAATGAAGCAGTGTTCATGGGGCCATAGCATATGGTACTGTTTACGTTCAGATCTGTATAAATGACAGCTCTGTACACAGTAAACTGTACTCCTCTGTGCATGAGCCCTAAATGTGATACAGAGAGAAAGAAAGGGCACAGGATTCAGAAAATGCATCCCCAGAAATGTTGTAAGGAGCCGTCTGGCTTCTGACTGCAGGGGATGAGCTAAATCCGATTTACAGAACTTCTGAATTTAGCACAGCTTAAAGCGGATCTCCACTCTAAAGTGGAGTCCCGCTGATCGGCACCCTCCCCCCCTCCGGTGTCACATTTGACACCTTTCAGGGGGGAGGGGGGTGCAGATACCTGTCTACAGACAGGTATCTGCACCCACTTCCGGCCCTACGATACGGGCAAAGGACGGGTTTTTCCTCCGCTTCCCGTCGCCCCCCCGTTGTATGCTGGGAACACTCGGCTCCCAGCACACAGCGGGAGCCAATCGGCGGGCGCAGCGCGACTCGCGCATGCGCCGTAGGGAACCGGGCAGTGAAGCCGGAGCGCTTCACTTCCTGGTTCCCTCAACGTGGATGGAGGGGGGAGCAGCAGAGAGACGAGCGATCGGCTCGTCATCTGCTGCGATCACCGCTGGACTCCAGGACAGGTAAGTGTCCTTATATTAAAAGTCAGCAGCTGCAGTATTTGTAGCTGCTTGCTTTTAATATAGTTTTTTAGTGGCACATCCGCTTTAACCACTTAAGGCCCTTTTTACACGGATGGCTGTTTTGCCGCAATTAAAGCGTGTGTAAATGTTCTGTGAAATTCAAGGCTCCAGGCACTGCGATTAGCTGCATTTTTACATTGCGATTACCTGCGTTTACGTGTGGTTACATGCGGCCACGTTTAGCTGCGGTAGTCATTCCCATAGCAACCCTTTTTATTTTTGGTCCCTTCAATCTACCCATGATGCATTTTTTTTCTCACGCTGCTATCCGCAGTTGACACAAAAGACTGCGATTACCTGCGGTTATGTGCATATAACTGCGCTAAATCGCACCTGGACGCATTTAATTCAATTTTTTCTATTCGCACCAAACCGCATGTAACGAAATCGCAGCTAAACACTGTGTCTGAATGGGGCCATAGGAAAGCATTGTATGCTTTTAGCTGCGGTAGAAAACCAGAAAATCCACAGCTAAAAGCACCATTCTATCCGTCCGTGTGAAAGGGGCCCACGTGTTTGTATACTAATTGTTCTACTTCTCGCTGGGAGTTTCTCTTTGTTACCAGTGTCACATGGCGAAATAAAAAGTGCAATAAAAACACTGAAACGCCACCTCTTCAGGAGAAAATGTTTCTTCTGGCTCGTTCCAATGCTGGTCATGTGACCAAAAGGCAGCACATTTTTCTGCTAACCCACAGGAAAGCCACAGGGGCACTTCTGTTCACCTGCAGATCAGCGTGAAACCGTCCTAATAACACTTCTTTATAAGTGCCAATATGCCCATTGCAAAGTGCAGTGTATGTGATGTTTATTACACTAAGGTAGAAATATAATCAGCGCAATAAAACCACAATATAAAGAAAAGCAGCTGAACCATGGGATTCAATCAATAAAATTCCTAAAAGTACATATAAATAGATAGTGCAAAACAATGGAAGGCAATAATCTCGGAAAGTTGGTCAGCATACACAGCCAAGTAACGAATCCGGTCATATAAAAAAAAGGCAGGCCCGCGACCATTCACCGGACTACATGCTTGTATATGCCCCTCATTCCTGGCACTGGATTAAGTGCCTTGCTTGTAAGTGTTATTCTTTTGCCCATTAAATTTACACGGAGAAACACTATGTACTGCCTTTTTTTTATATGACCGGATTCGTTACTTGGCTGTGTATGCTGACCAACTTTCCGAGATTATTGCCTTCCATTGTTTTGATCATTGCTGGATTCACATTGGAGATGAGCTTTATACACCCGTATGGGAATGCTGATCTTGACCTAATCTAACAGATGGTCAAAACCGGGAGGTGAGCGGCCATTGTTACCATTGGTGGAGGTGTTCCTTCTTTCCCACGCTACATCACCTGCATGTTTTGTATTCATCACCAGTCACTACAAATGATCATTTCATGACTTGTATTTGGACTCTTATTCTAAGCGCTGCACTATCTATTTATATGTTTATTACACTGACCTTTTCTCTTCCAACTTCTGCTGGCATCGCTTTCTGGGCTGCTAGAAAAGTCCCAGGCGAAGTTTACTTGGTATCGCTCCTAGGACAGGAGCGGGCACTACAGAGGAAGCATTGGCTCATGTAGCTCCTGCTCCCTCGGTGGCCGTCTGCTCCCTCAGCTTCAGGCTCCATGCACTCTGATGCTCTGAGATGGCGGGTCACCAACCCGTTGATCGCAATCTGGGCTTGCCAACCCGCCATCCCAGATGCCTGGTTTGCGTGCACAGGCCACATCCGAGGGTGCAGCACCCCTGTTATACACAGATCTTAATTGGAGTGCTGATTGTCAATGTAAACAAGGCTTCAGCAGACTTTCATGTGCCAAAGCCCATGTAAACCACAGGCCTAAACCTTTGCTGTATGGGGGCTGCACTGCAGGCCAAGTGCATTATGTTTTCCCTCTCCCTCTGAACATTTGATGTGGGGTAACTCCAGCCAGTTACCCCCAGCAAAACCGTCAGGATTAATATTTCACTGGACAATAAACCATGGCTTTTAATTGGCTGCTATAAGCAACTACTACCTTTTTTATAGGCTTATTTGCTTCTGTATCGGCTCCTTTTATGAGGTTCATTATCTCTAAGAAACTTGTAAAAACCCTGGAAGGCTTGTTACTGTGGAATGACTGTTTGTCTTCACCTTGTCACTTATTCCTGAAAGTCAGGAATTTCTTCCTTTTGCTCAGCTTGATTGCTTTACCCGGATCCTCCTTGTAAACTTTTGTTTGAATTTCCAGGTCTACAGAGTGTCACGCATGTGGCTGTAAAACTGTAGTGGTTGAGTTTATATAATGTTAAGAAAGACATAAACTAATGGATTATCTTATTTTGTTAAGGAATTTTTTGTAGCCTTGCAGCTGGTCGCCTGTGCACAAAATGGCATGGAAGTGTCACTCAACAGTGTCAAGATGGTGGTGCCTCCTCCCAGATTTGTAAGTTTTGCATTTTATTTTTTATTTTTTAAAGAAGTAGGCTTGTAAGGCCCCTTTCACACTGGGGCAGGAAGTGCGGTGGCGCTGAAGCGCTGCTATTTTCGTGATGCTATTCGGCTGCTAGCGGTTTTACCCCCCGCTAGCGGCCGAGAAAGGGTTCAAAATAATGGGAGGCGCATTGCCGGCGGTATAGGCGCGCTGTCCCAATAATTTCAATGGGTGGGAGTGGTGAAGGAGCGCTATACCCACCGCTCCAAAGATGCGGCTAGCAGGCCTTTTTTTTCCCGTCCTGCTAGCGCACTGCTCCAGTGTGAAAGCCCTCGGGCTTTCACACTGGAGAAACAGCAGCAGCTGTTAGGGTCGGTTTGCAGGCGCTATTTTTACTGCAATAGTGCCTGCAAACCGCTCCAGTGTGAAAGGAGTCTAAAGGTAGAAGTCATTAAAGGACAGTTGAAGTAACAGAAACAGATATTTAGAGAGCGGCCTTTGCTGCAAAACTGTCCTCTTAAGTGCCTCTTCTTTGCTGCTGGATTACCTTTTAGGTAAAGTGGAAGACCATCATTATTTAACCCACTTTCTCTGAGCCCTCTCTGGGTCATGAAATTGCACCAACTTTGTGGCTGGAAAGCGAAGAAGAAACTTTACAGTGATGAGCCCCTTTTCCTCCAATCAGAATGCTGCTTCTCAGCACATGAACTGATTGGCTCCTTGTGCTGATTTTCCCCCTGCCGTAGTCTGAGCTTGGCTGTACACGAGGCATATATTAAAGCGGATCTCCACTCTAAAGTGGAGTCCCGCTGATCGGAACCCTCCCCCCCTCCGGTGTCACATTTGACACCTTTCAGGGGGGAGGGGGGTGCAGATACCTGTCTACAGACAGGTATCTGCACCCACTTCCGGCCCTACGATACGGGCAAAGGACGGGTTTTTCCTCCGCTTCCCGTCGCCCCCCCCCGTTGTATGCTGGGAACACTCGGCTCCCAGCACACAGCGGGAGCCAATCGGCGGGCGCAGCGCGACTCGCGCATGCGCCGTAGGGAACCGGGCAGTGAAGCCGGAGCGCTTCACTTCCTGGTTCCCTCACCGTGGATGGAGGGGGGAGCAGCAGGGTGACGAGCGATCGGCTCGTCATCTGCTGCGATCACCGCTGGACTCCAGGACAGGTAAGTGTCCTTATATTAAAAGTCAGCAGCTGCAGTATTTGTAGCTGCTTGCTTTTAATATAGTTTTTTAGTGGCACATCCGCTTTAAAGTCAATTTCTGTTACACTGATTTAATTTAAAAAAAATGTTGTCTTTAATATCTACCTACATTTCAGCTTTAGCAGCAATTGTAGTGAGCCTATTGGCTTGTGTACCCTTGTGACTGGGGGGATGTATGTGTTTTTTAAGAATCATTCTTACCTAGGTGGATGTAGCATCAGTCTGATGCTACATCTGGTGCCTCTAACACTGAGAACCAAGTGATCGAACGCTTCCGATCGTTCAGTGCTCACAGCTCTCTGCTCTGCAACCCCCCCCCCCCCCCTGCGCGTTTATGGGAACACTGACCTGTGTAGGGCCTGAGCAGGGTGCTGGTCCAGGAATGTCGGCGGATCCCTAATTCATTATCGCGATCTTGCCTGGGCCTGCTATGTGATGTCCGTCAATAGCGGCCTTCAGCCCACTGTCTACTGGAAATGGGTCACAGGAGTGCAGAATGAACTGCACTCCTGTAATTCGACAGGAGAAGTACAGCCAAATGAGCTTTGGCTGTACTAATTTAAGCTGCAAAGGCAACCGGATAGGAGTGTACATCACAGCTGTGAAGTTTTGCTCTCTGTGGCAATATTATCCCCTGTAGCATTTAGCGGGCAGTAGCACCACCAAATGCGCCCCTTTCAAGTTATTAGGGTGGCACTGCAACTGTATGCATTGCAAATACAGATGGAGAGGTGACATGTTGCCTGTTGGACAGGTGCGGGAAGCACTAGTCCAAGGGCTTTTGTCAGTGGCATAAGTTAGGCATAAATATTAAGATCATTCTAAAATTATTTGCTGGCGCTTTTGACCAGCGTCAATCTGCGTTTGCATTCCTATAAACTTATAGGGGAATACAAAACCTGCTTGATGCAAATAAAGCCCTGTGGCACAAGCCCTTAATATGATTGTATAGCTGAATAGGCACAAGAGTTTGACCGCTCTGCCCAGTGCATACTAATCTAACAGACCTGCTTGGGTGCACCCTTCTCTGTCCAACACCCATTACTGCTGTCCCACTCATTTCTATGGATCTTGTAGTCACACCTGCACACTGATAGAACATTGACAGTAAACACTGCCTGACGCTGCAGACCATCTTTTTTTTTTTTTTATAGAATACATGATAGGGTAGACTTTCAGTATAAGAGTACAAAGAGAAATATGGAGAATGACAATGCTGATCTCCCCTTAAATTGAGGAGAGGTGTGGCATGGGTTTCCTTTGCCACAGAATCTATATACTGTACAGTCTGTAAGATTTTGAGGTCAGTTGCTTATTTGTTAACCCACAAGGGACCTCTTCAGACTACAATGTAGTTCATTGGCAGATTTTTGAACTTTCTTTTTATGACCTTGATGGCAACATCGACATTGAGCTAGGTAGGATAGAAATGACAAGCGTTTCTGGTATACTATACATATAATTTTTTCAAGTACTGTCCCTGTACTGGAATGCAAAGAAGCTTTTCCAGAGTGCCCACTGATCATTTGATTTAATAAACAACATTTTTGTTCTTCCTTAGCATGACACTGCAAGCCCTTCCTTGGCGGCGGCCCCCATCTCTTCAGACCTGCCATGGACTGTCAAGGTGAGTGTTAACAGTGTTACTTTGGTGTTTAATATCACTAGTTATGTGGATGATTACTCTTTATTGCTGGAGAACTTTACATTAATGTTATGCTGTGTTACAAATTACAATACAGTAAAACCTTGGATTGCGAGCTTAATTCGTTCCAGAAACATGCTTGTAATTCAAAGCACTTGTATATCAAAGCAAATTGCCCCATAAGAAATAATGGAAACACAAAAATGATTCGTTCCACAACCATTTATTCATAAGTCCTTCAGTTTATAGTCCATATAAAAAGATTATAGCAATGTGATAGGTTGTGTAACCATAAAATGTCCATCCACAAATAGAAGCCTCCACAAGGGGATTAGAAGCAAAATCCAGCAGAAGCTCCAGAGTATAAAAGAGAAGAGAGGCGCCTCCAAGTGTAGCAATATGGTGCCAAATGTTGTACCTTCATTAAATGTAACCATATTGCTACACTTGGAGGCGCCTCTCTTCTCTTTTATACTCAGATGTGACATGAGGCTACTTGATATACAAGCAATGTCTTGATATACAAGTCACAATTTATTAAAACATTTTGCTTGTCTTGCAAAACGCTCTCAAACCAAGTTACTCTCAAACCAAGGTTTTACTGTAACTTACTCATGGATTTTTTTTGGGCAGTTTATCTTCGAGCATTCAAACAAACTTTTTTTATTTATTTTTTTATTTATTTTTTGTGTTAAAATTAAATTGTCCCTTTTGAGCAGAACTAAAGTCCTACTTTAATGCCGCGTACACACGATCGATTAAACTGATGAGAATGGTCTGATGGACCGTTTTCATCGGTCAAAACCGATCGTGTGTGGGCACCATCGGTTATTTATCCATAGGTTAAAAAAAAGCAATCTTGTTTTAAAAATCCACGCATGCTCAGAATCAAGTCGACTCATGCTTGGAAGCATTGAACTTCGTTTTTTTTCAGCACGTCACTGCGTTCTGACACGATCATTTTTTTTAATTGATGGTGTGTAGGCACGACTGACCATCAGTTAGCTTCATAGGTTAACCGATGAAAACGGTCCATCAGACCGTTCTCATCGGATGGACCAACCGTGTGTACGCGGCACAACACTCCCTCCCCAAAGCAGAATTGTGGGCCAACTAAAATGTATTCTTTTGTCGCTTTTGTTTTTTTTGTCTAGACCAGAATGTCATGTACAGGGTCCTGCATGGTACTGTTTTAAAGCTAAAAAATAGCCGTGAGTCTTTGCATGTTTCATCTTTCCCATCTCCTAACATTTTTATTTTTAATAGTGTAAACTGCCAGTGAGGTATGTGCAGTGCAGTGTACACCACAACTCATTCCTGATGTCTGTAAGATGCTTAGAATACAGACGGTTGTCGGGGACAGTGTTACTCCAGTGTGCATGTGTTTTTTTAAAAGTTGGTCAATTTTTTTCCACTTTATGAAATATGAATTAATTGACTTTTGATTGCTTTACAGGCAGATGAAAAGGCTAAATATGATGCAATATTTGACAGTTTAAACCCTTCGAATGGATTCCTGTCGGGGGACAAGGTCAAACCTGTGCTGCTCAATTCCAAATTGCCTGTGGAAGTGCTTGGAAGGGTAGGTGTGACCGTCGGGGGTTTACTCTTCCTACTGCCTGGCTAGTCCTTGTATTGCTTCTTATTCTGTCAATTTCTTTTCTAGCTACTAAATCACTTGCTTTTTTTTTTTTAAGGTCTGGGAGTTAAGTGACATTGAACACGATGGACTTTTAGACCGAGATGAGTTTGCAGTTGTGAGTATTTTGTTTGTTAATAATGTGTTGGTCATTCCCCACACTCACCATAAAGAGTATGCATGCCTGTTATATACACTCACTGGCCACTTTATTAGGCCTGGCTAATACCAGGTTAAACCCCCTTTTGCCTTCAGAACTGCCTTAATTCTTCATGGCATAGATTCAACAAGGTGTTAGAAACATTCCTCAGAGATTTTGGTCCATATTGACATGATGGCATCATGCAGTTGCTGCAGATTTATCGGCTGAATTTCCATGATACAAATCTCCCATTCCACCACATCCCAAAGATGCTCTTATTGGATTGAGATCTGGTGACTGTGTAGGTCATTGGAGTACAGTGACCTCATTGTCATGTTCAAGAAACCAGTGATGAGATGATTTGAGCTTTGTGACATGTTGCATTATCCTGCTGGAAGGAGCCATCAGTAGTTGGGTAGGCTGTGGCATTTAAATGATGCTCATTTGGTACTAAGTGGCCCAAAGTCTTCCAAGAAAGTATCCCCCACAACATTACACCACCAGCCTAAACCGTTGATACAAGGCAGGATGGATCCATGTTTAGGCCAAATCCTAACCCTACCATCTGAATGTCGCAGCTTTAATCGAGACTCCTCAGACCAGGCAACATTTTTCCAATCTTCTATTGTCCAATTTCGCTGAGCCTGTGCGAATTGTAGCCTCCGTTTCCTTTTCTCAGCTGACAGGAGTGACACCCGGTGTGGTCTTCTGCTGAGCATATGTTTCAAGACTCGATGTGTTGTGTGTTCAGAGATGGTATTCTGCATGCCTCGATTGTAACGAGTGGTTATTTGAGTTACTGTCACCTTTCTATTATCTCGAACCAGTCTGCCCATTCTCCTCTGAACTCATCAAGGCATTTTCATCCACACAACTGCCACTCCCTAAATATTTTCACTTTTTCTGATCATTCTCTGTAAACCCAAGAGATGGTTGTGCATGAAAATGCCAGTAGATGAGCAGTTTTTGAGATACTCAGACCAGAATGTCTGGCACCAACAATCATGACCCGCTCAAAGTCACTTAAATTCCCTTTCTTCTCCATTCTGATGCTTAATTTGAACTTCATACAAAATGTGATCCTACGCTACTCTTTTTCAATACTGTGTGCAAAATTAATTCAAGTGCTACTGTGTTTCCAATACCTTAGTGACAAGTAATAATGTAAACAATAAAATTACAGTGAAACTTTAACCACAATAATAAAGTGACATAGTGCTCCATATAAATTTCAATCTCCGAGGGTGAATATACAACGTCCATAGGTGTACCAGCACTAGGAATAATCTGACAACAATATCGATATGGCTGCTCTGCCATCCTTTGGAGCCAGAACGTGATATAGTTTAAAAAATATCACATAAATAAAAGTCAAAAATGTCCACTCACATGTACAAGTGGCATATCCTGGCACGAAGAATAATCTGCCAACAATATCATTATGGCTGCTGCTGCTCCACGATCCTCTGGAGCCAGCGTGTGTTCCACTAGGCGGAAGTTCTGAGGTATGTGACTGAATTGCCTGCCCTCAGTTCAGTCACGTACCCCAGTACTTCTGCCTAGTGGAACGCACGCTGGCTCCAGAGGATCGTAGAGCGGCAGCGGCCATAATGATATTGTTGGCAGATTATTCTTCGTGCCAGGAAATGGCACTTGTACATGTGAGTGGACATTTTTGACTTTTATTTATGTGATCTTTTATTTTAAACGATATCACGCTATGTTGGTTCCTGTCATTCCATTTCCTGTATAATGCCGACACACAAGGTAAATTCCAGAGAAATCACCAGTGTAGACAAGCCTGATAGACCCACCTCGGCATAAGATCCGGGGGTAAATATCTGCTGGTGAGTGAGCACCCCGGTGGGGGATCATCCATGGTGTAGGATAGTGGAACTGAAGAGCTAAATGCACACAGAGCACTTTATTAGAAGCAGTTCTGGATATCATAATTACAGCTTTCACTGGGAGCATGCTTGCTTTGGAATTATGGACTTTTTAGTTGTATATACACTCAGATTGAGATTTATATAGAACACTACAGAACTTTATTATTGTGGTTAAAGTTTCACTGGAATTTTATTCTTTACTTTATTACTTGTCACTAAGATATTGAAAACATAGTAGTACTTGAATAAATGTTGCACACCATATTGAAAAGGGTAGTGCAGGATAAACATTTTGTATCAATTTATATATGGTAACAACAATTAAGCTGCTGCAACCCATACATTGGATATCTAAATTATATTTTTATTTCTAAATTTCTTTTTTTTTTTTGGACATCATATTCACCTTTGTGCGAGTGATACACACCACTTCATTTGAACTTCAGCAAGTTGTCTTCACCATGTCTAGATGCCTAAATGCGCTGACTTGCTGCCATGTGGTTGGTTGATTAGAAATTTGTTACCAAGCAATTGAACAGGTGTACCTAATAAAGTGTCTGGTGAGTGTATGTGTGCCATCCCTGTATTGTGATTCACGAAAACTGTGCTTATAGAAAAGGACAATCTGCTGTGGACGACCTCCTCAGGAAATGCCAGCTGCCTGGCTCTTTTATGCTAGTACAATGGCTTCCGTAGCCTTTGCATTTTTAATCTGGAAATTCAGTGCAGATCGGGAGTTCTCAATTGCAGCTGTCTTGCTCTCAGTCAGACTTATAAAGTTTATGTAGAGGCATTATGAGACTTGTAGTTCTGCAGCAGCGGGAGGGCCACAGGTTGAGCACAACTGCATGGTAAAACATTCTCGTGAACAAGTAAAAAATATAAAAAGTCACATAGAAATATGGAAACCAGCTGCTAACATCATGTGTGATTTGTTTGTGCAGGCAATGTTTTTAGTGTACTCTGCTCTGGAGAAAGAGCCAGTTCCAATGATATTACCTCCTGCATTGGTGCCACCATCCAAGAGGAAAACCTCTGGTCCTGCCTCATCCTTGCCAATCATACCACCACTGCCAATGCCACCATCTAAAGAGCCACGACATTCGCTGCCACCTGTAGGAATCATCCCCACGAAAACGCCTGGTACACAGGTAAGAGCATAAAGGCTGCTAAGCAAGAGAATTTGTCATTCCGCACGTAGATATGTCTGAATTTATTTGCTTTCTGAAATAGCTGTAGTCATAAATTCCTTAATCAATACATTTTATCACAACTTGGATAACGGTAATAAAGGTTTGGATGGCTTATGCCCCATACACACGATCAGAATATCTGACTACTGATCATCCAAATTTTTTTTTTGCATGCTTGTCGCATATCCAACATGAATAGTTTACTAAAGTTATGAAAATTCTCGTACAACAGAATAAAAAATTGGAAGTGATGTCATGTATTGTAGTGTATTTTTATTGTTTTTTTGGATAACAACTGTACTGATTAAACAAAAATCATACAATCTGGTATCGTACGAGGGACAATTTTTGTGCATCTTTGATCGGATAATATCTGATGAACGGTCGTGATCGGCTCTCGAAAACTGCGTACTAACGATCTGATTATCGCATGATCGACTCGAAAGCCGTATTTTCCGTACGATTTTTGGATTGTGTTTACCGGCCATTAGAAATGCGTATCTTTTAACTGGAGTCCTTATAATGTTTCTGTGCCTCAGTGCTTGTTGCATAACCAGTGCTGTGGCATCTTTGCAGAAGGGAGTGTTTGTCTTTTAGTGGCTGAATGATTCAGCTTCCATATCGCTCCCTTAGGCTGAGACCGTGTGACCAGTTTCACAGCATTGGTCATGTGATTGAAACTTGAGGCACGAAAGCACTGACCAGGGGAAAATGACCTTCTTGAAGTGTACATGTACTTCAGTAATAAGAATAACTCTAAAAGGAGCAAGGTGTAATGGAGTTTTTCTCCATACATTTTCGAATTAGTGTTGATAGTATTTGTCATGTTTACCATTTAAAGTTTAACTCCAGGCAAACAGGTTACCCGCCCCTCCCCCTCGTCACTCTGTTCTATCCTCCCACGAGCGTGCTTCTTGCACTGCAACACACCTAATACACTCCATGTACTACTTTTCCCTCCCCCTTTCTGAGCTCTGCTGTACAACCAAAGGCTCCTGTATAACAGTATAAAGAGGTCCCAAATCCAGTTATTATGTAATAAACAAGTCTCATGACGTAAATTTCCTTTTAAAGCGGTAGTAAATCGCAGTTAAAGGAGAAGTGTAACCATTTAACTGTGGCCACGGTGCACTCCTATGATGTGTGGAAGGTGGAGAGGGGCAGTCCAAGGCGGAGAGGGGCGGTCCTGGGCGTCTGGTATACAGTGCTGGGCAATTCTACTGGACTGAGAGGGGCGGTCCCGGCGTCTGGTATACAGTGCTGGGCAATTCTAATGGACTGAGAGAGCCGGAGAGGGGCGGTCCCGGGCGGCAGTTCTAGAAAATTCTACTGGACTGTGGGAGGTGAAGAGGGGCGGTCCCGGGCGGCAGGTACAGTTGTGGGAAATCCTACTGGCCTATGGGAGGTGGAGAGGGGCGGTCCCATTCTGCTGCTAGCCTGTGCGAAATGGCGTGGCAGCTCTATAGTTGAATACAAATATTTTACTGGCCGCACTGTGTGTGTCTGAGCGGCGTACAAGGGATACTCGCACTGCACATAAATTCCCTCGCCAAATGCGAGGAGGCGAGCACACACACTGTGAATTTAGTAGTAAACTTACCTTTAAATAACAGTTTTTCATCCAGGTAGGAAGTATCGGCTTATGTGGCTCTGCTCTGCAGACACTTGCTTCCTCTACCTGATTTCCTGCACTGCATGAGAGATGGTGAGGCTGCAGATAGGCATCAGGCTGCAGATGGGCATCAGGCTGCATTGGATGGGCGCAGATGGGCACAGAGGCTGCAGATGGGCATCAGGCTGCATTGTATGGGCGCAGATCAGCTGTGGCTTCATTCACAAAACTACTGCTCTGGGATTAGCAGGTTGGCAACCCGTGATCTGGGCTTGCCAATCTGCTATCCCAGAGCAGGAGGTCGAGGGCCACATGTGGCCCCCGGGCCACTGGTTGGGCACCCCTGTTCTAAATGAACAGGTGTGCCTGCTGGACTCTTTGTATAAACTGTATGCTGCCTCATCTACATACAGTATACAACGGTGATATGGAAGCTTCTCTCTTCACTTCGGTAACAAAGCAGAGGTGGGCTGAGCGCTGCTCAACCATTCATAAGCAGCTTTGTATTCTCTGAATGAAGACAAAGCTTTCTTCGGAATGCATGAGGCTGAGAAGTGACGGGATGACGTCACAATCTCTGACTCATTCAATGAATACAAAGCTCCATGTGAATGTATGAGCAGCACTCAGCCTGGATGTGAGAAGGAAACTTCCCATCTTAGTGCTGGAAGACAGTGCTACATACTGTATGTAGCTGAGGATATATTTCTCATTATCACCAGTCTTGTTGATTTATGGTATTCCGAAGGTTAACATGAAGTTTAATTAAATTTCTGCTCTGAATTTTTTTTACTTTGTTCTTTAGGATAGAGTCGTGTAAAACATTGCCTCTGACTGTCTTTATTTTTATTTACAGTGGGTTGTGTCACCTATAGAGAAAACAAAATACGAAGATATTTTCATGAAACTTGACAAAGATCAGGACGGCCTGGTGTCCGGTCTGGAGGTCAGAGAGATCTTTCTTAAGACTGGGTTGCCCTCAGGACTTCTTGCCCACATATGGTAAGCACAACAGAGTAGCTGCCATATAAAAAGATGATCAGCCATAGATGAGCATATTCAATAGAAATACACACTCACCGGTCACTTGATTAGGTACATCTGGTTAGTACCGGGTCGGACCCCTTTTGCCTTCAGAACTGCCTTAATTCTTCATGGCAAAGATTCCACACGGTGTTGGAAACATTCCTCCGAGATTTTGGTCCATATTGGCATGATAGCATCACACAGATTTGCGATGGTATGTGAATTCCCATGAAGATCCTGGAAAGTCCAACGCGTTTCGGGACACTGTTTGTCCCTTCATCAGGGGCTAATATCCTGACGGGATCACACTATACAATACAGATAAAAACATCTTAGAGAATTATACATTTGAACATTAATTGTCTGTGCAAAAATGGGCAAAAAGAACAAAGTAATTACACGGTACTAGAATCGTACCCAATCACATCATTATAAAGACTCGCGGGCCCCCAAGGAAGGCACCAGATAGCCTCCTGCGTCCAAAGGGCACACAGGTGAGGAAGGTCCCCAAAAGCTCCCAACAGATCCAAGCCGCACCACCAAATTACAGACACAGAAGCCACGTTAAGACGGTCCTTGAAGTTCTATTGAAAGAACAATAATATATATATTGAAATCATCTGGGACATATGAGCTTCCCAGTGTCTATCCCTCTAGAATATTCCCTCAATATTCCGTGATTTGGTGGTGCGGCTTGGATCTATTGGGAGCTTTTGGGGACCCTCCTCACCTGTGTGCCCTTTGGACACAGCAGGCTATCTGGTGCCTTCCTTGGGGGCCCGCCAGTCCAACCGCGAGTCTTTATAATGATGTGATTGGGTATGATTCTTGTACAGTGTAATTACTTTGTTCTTTTTGCCCATTTTTTTGCACAGACAATTAATGTTCAAATGTATAATTTTCTAAGATGTTTTTATCTGTATTGTATAGTGTGATCCCGTCCGGATACTATCCCCTGACGAAGGGATGGACAGTGTCCCGAAACACATTGGGCTTTCCAGGACCATCATTAGAATTCATGTACTATCGCACCATTCATGTTTTAATGTTATTAAGTTGTATATTTTGTATAATTTGTGAATAAAATTACAATTTTATACGTTCTTAGTTATTGCCCTTAAAGCGGATGTGCCACGGGGAAAAAATATTAAAAGACAGCAGCTACAAATACTGCAGCTGCTGACTTTTAATATTAGGACACTTACCTGTCCTGGAGTCCAGCGCTGATCGCAGCAGAGCACGAGCGATCGCTCGTCTCTGCTGCTCCCCCCTCCATCCACGCTCAGGGAACCAGGAAGTGAAGCGCTGCGGCTTCACTGCCCGGTTCCCTACGGCGCATGCGCGAGTCGCGCTGCGCCCGCCGATTGGCTCACACGCTGTGTGCTGGGAGCCGAGTGTTCCCAGCACACAACGGGCGACAGACGGGATGTGACGGAATGCCCGTCTTTCGCCCGTAGCGTGTGGCCGGAAGTGGGTGCAAATACCTGTCTTTAGACAGGTGTCTGCACCCCCCTCCCCCCTGAAAGGTGTCAAATGTGACACCGGAGGGGGGGAGGGTTCCGATCAGCGGGACTCCACTTTAGGGTGGAGAACCGCTTTAAAGTCCCACCTGGGGGGTTCTTCCTCTTTAAGGAAGATTACATGTCCCCCCCCCTATTTTTAGGGTGGAACATGTAACGTGTTCCTTCTCCCTGCAGCCCCTCCCAGATCCCCCTTCTTATTGCGACAGAGGGCTGAGAATCTTCTCCCTGCACCCGGTGTCACAATTTAAAAAGAGGTCCGTCAATGAACTACATGTACCGGCAGCTTTTGCAACTGACAGCTTGTAGATCTCCATAAACTACCAGGGCACGGATGTGTGCTCCAGGTAGTTCATTGATGCTTCCTGTCACTTAGTAACTGTCTTCTTGTATGAGCTACAGGAAGACCGATACACAGACAGTCTGCAGGAGCCCTTGGATTGCACCTGCAATCTGTAGATCGTGGGTGCAATGCTTTACAGGCGCCTAAAAATAATTATAAATGCACATTTTTTTCTACCTGCCAAAAAGACAGTACTTGATTATTATTTTTATAGAGGTGAACTTATTCTTTAAGAAGGCATTACTGTGCTCTGCGCTATTAAGAGTGAGGGCTTTTTGATTGCTTTGACCATAGTCTGTATGGTTATACTGTCATGTTTTGTTTTTAGATTGAAACTGACGTTTTTTGTATTGTTGGATTACAGGTCTTTGTGTGATACAAAAGATTGTGGAAAACTTACCAAAGAACAGTTTGCATTGGCCTTTCATTTTATTAACTTGAAGCTGCTGAAAGGTACTGATCCTCCTCAAGTCCTCACCTCTGAAATGCTCCCACCATCTGAAAGATCTGCCACACCTCAGGTAAGACTCATAGAAATCCTCTTGTTTATTGTGTCCACTATCATTCCACATTGTAGCACCAATGTTCAGAGCTATTTCAACAAAAACAGATGTAACTTCAGGTTTCACAAGTTTTGCATTGTAAGGCTAGGTTCACATCTGAGCAGGTACATCATTGCGTGTAATTTGCATGCTTTCCTCCACCTGCAACAGAAACGTGCTGCTGCTCAGATGCATGGGGGTGCTATTCGTTTTTAATGGCACCCCAAGCACTAGAATCTGCAGCACGGTTTCCCATGCTGGGAACTACATATCAGTATGCAGTTTCCCCACAGAGGTGATTTTGGAAAAGGCGCAGGACCATTTTCCCTGCATTTTCCATAAGTATAGCAGCCCATTCAAATAAATGGGCTGCTCTCCCATGCAAACGTGGTCGCAGGGAAACCTACATAGTGTGAACCTAGCCTAAAGCAGTGTTGTAATAACTATTCCTTATCAATGTTTTCTTAAATGCGTGTACAGGCTTTTGAGTTATTCACTGTGTCTTGTGGGGACTATAACATGCCTTGATCAAGGGATCCATTTACAGATGCCTGCTATTCTCTACAGCTGCATGTGACATGCACTAAATATACAGCATTCTGTATGTCTTATAGTTTTCACAAGTAAATGTTGATCTGGCAGTATAGTGATTGTGTCAAATCTATATGCACACAAGAGTAATAGATATGTAATTAATATACTTTATATGGCTGAAAATGTTGTTATGCCTGAAAAGCTAAGGGGTCAGTAGAGCCACATGTTTGACCTTAATGCACAAACATACTGTTGATATCTACTGTAAAATGCTGCTAAATAATCAATTGTTCAGTGTATTAATGGTTTAATCAGTGTGCTAGACAATAAAATGCACACCTATATGGCCAGGCATAGTCTTTATAAGTCCTTAAAGCCTGCCATAGATTGTGTAAATCTCTGCGGGTTCAGCAGGCAGCGGCCGTGGTATGATCCATGTATGGGCAGGCTGATTGTACCCAAGTCAATTCATTGATCAGCTTGAGTACAAACCAGCATGTTGGATTTCTAGCATGCGATTATTGCCAGTGGCTAAAGCAACTAGCAATAATCACTGAGTTCTCCCAGCAGGGACGGCTCCCCGTTCCCCCCCACCAGGAGCGCACAATGGATTGCTTTGGTTGCAGGAAAGAAAGTCGCATCATCTATGGCTTGCCCTCATGTGCGGTTAATAGATGTACTATATGTTTGTTTATAGATGGATATATGTAGTTTTTCCTAAATTTCTGGTAGGAAAGACAGAGCCATTCAGTTTTATGATTACCTATGGCAGTTATATGCCATATTGTGTTATCTGAGATTCTAGTGGAACTTGGGTCTCTGTTATCTGAAACTAATAATGAGAGATCACTGCTCCTTCTCATAAGGCCATTTTTTGCAAGTTGGGTTCCCCAGTTATTTAATGTATCTTGTTTCATGTAAAAGCCTGGCGCCATGTCTAGGCCTTGTATAGCATGTTGGGCACAGTTAGAAACTCTGGTAGGGCTATGTCACTGCTGGACTTTACCAGAGATGAGAAGCTAGACCTTGATTCAATTTGTAACCACACCAGCCACAGTAAAAAAAAATGCTCAATTTAAAAGTAACAATGAATGTGCTAAATGGGACAAGCAAAGTTATTTGTTAAATACTATACTGTACAGTATTTCACATTCTTCAGCCTTGTTAAAGAATACCTTGCAGTAGAATGCAAGGTCCACCAATAATGTCCAGGCCTCCTCCTTTTGTAATAATCACTGGCCAATAGTGTTTCTAAAATGTACCTGTACAGAATAAAGACATATTTTATGTTTTCCTTGCTCCGTTTTCTGCGTTTAGCCCCTTGGTGAGGGCGACTTTACACTCCATCCAGTGAGATCCCTCGGAAGACAGCAGCCCACATTTCACAAGAAGACAGTAATAAACTAGTAAATTAGTAACTAAAGAACGAGTATCTACTCGTGAGATTTGGGGTACTTATCCTTCTCCCAGTAATTTTCCTAGAAGGAAGGTAACATCACACCCTATAATCTGGAGCACTAAGGCAAGTATTTAGTCAGAATTTTTTCTTAACAGGTACATATTGGAAAGAATATCAGCCAGCGATCTATATAGGTGGGGAGGGCCCAGACATTATAAGCAGACCTTGCATGGTACTGAAAAGTCCCCTTTGCTGGTTTCTAGCGTTGCATTGTTGAGAAGTATGTAATTAATGAGATTGTGTATTTTTTTTTTTTATAAACAACAAAATAAAATGTCTTCTAATTTACACTTCAAATTGCCTTAGAGAGCTGATCGTTTGCCGGTATGGAATGTACCTTATTCCTTTTCTTCAGGTCCTCTCTGTGTAAGTCAAGGGGGAGTTTGCATTCAATAACAGGCTCACTGCATTGTTTTTTTTTTTTTTTAACTGTTTAACTTTGTTATGCTTTGGATAAGGATGCTGCTGTGTAACAAAATACACAAAGTATATTAACATCCTACTTCCATCGTTTGCTGTGAATATTTTTCTTGGAAAGTGTTTTAACACTTAACCCTTTCATGTCTAAGCCTATTTCTGACATTTGTTGCTTACAAGTTAAAACCCTTTTTTTTTTGATCGAAAATTACTTAGAACCCCCAAACATTTTATATATATATTTATTTATTTTTATATATATATATATATATATATATATATATATATATATATATATATATATATATATATATTTTAGCAGAGACCCTAGAGAATAAAATAGCGATCGTTGCAATATTTATGTCACACGGTATTTGCGCAGCAGTCTTGCAAACGCACTTTTTGGGGAAAAAATACTTTCATGAATAAAAAAAACTAAACAGAAAGTTAGCCCAATTTCTTTTGAATAATGTCAAAGATGATGTTACGCCAAGTAAATAGATACCCAACATGTCATGCTTTGAAATTGCGCACACTCGTGGAATCTCGGCAAACTACGGTACCTAAAAATCTCCATAGGTGATGTTTTTAAAAAAATGTAGCGGTTACCAAATTAGAGTTACAGAGGAGGTGTTTTGCTAGAATTATTGCTCTCGCTTTAACGATCACAGCAATACCTCACGTGTGATTTGAACACTGTTTACATATGCGTACAAGATTTATGTTTGCGTTTCTTTTCTGCATGAGCTCGCGGGGACGGGGGTGCTTTTAATTTTTTTTTTTTTTCATTTTTTTGCAATCAATTAAAAAAAAAAATTCTGATCACTTTTATTGCTGTCACAAGGAATGTAAACAATCTCTTGTGACAGTAATAGGAGGTGACAGGTACTCTTTATGGAGGGATCAAGGGTTTAAAAGACACCAAATCCCTCCTTTTGCACTTAAAAGTATTTCGATCGCCAAAAGTTGCAAATCTGAATACTGTGTCCCAGAAAAGTTGAAGCTGTTATAGCTGCAAAGGGTGGGCCAACTCAATATTGAACCCTACGGACTAAGACTGGGATTCTATTAAAGTTCATGTGCGTGTAAAGGCAGGTGTCCCAATACTTTTGGTAATATAGTGTATATAGCAGCTAGGCACTGCAAAGTGCTGCATAAATGCTAATCGGATATAACCTGGTTTAATGTGAGTTCACTGATTTTTGTTTTGTCTTGACTGAACTTCTCCTTTTCAATGCAGTGAATTGGTTCTTTTGAAGGCTCTTTTGCTCCTTGCACTAACCAACTATCCTCGTTTTGCTTTCTTTGCTTTGTTCTAGCTTGCTGGACTGTTTATTTCCATCTGCCTCAATCTGCTTTCAGCCTCGCTCTAATATTCCTAACTCTCGCCTCTCCTCTTCTGGCTTTGCAAGGTTAGACCATCTCTTACACTCTTTTGTCAGACTCGTGTTTACCTAGCTTTATAGACATCCAAATAATGAAATGGCCAGGCCACCCCAGTTGGAATTGGCTGGGAAGTCTGATGCAGAGATCTGCTCTCTGGAGCCCCAACCTCACATTTTTAATTTAGAGTTGGTTGTAGTGGCCCTTTAAAGTCACCATGCTTGTATCCTTTTGTGTTTGTGACCGAGTACGTGAAAACGATGTCTGGGAATGTCCCTCATGTCCTCTTGCAGCATATTATGGTAAAGAGTATATAATTCTAAAAACCATCATTATACTGTAGTTTACCAATCCTTAGATGTGGTAGCTACTTTAAGATCTTTTATTTTAATTTGGTGATCCTGCCAGCAACACATTTCCTGTCCTAGGGGGACAATTGTGATCTGCTGTTTTGTATGTGTGGAGGAGCAGCATCTCCCCCTCTTCTCTATAACATAGGGGGAAGGTGTTCTGTAGTTCAGGCATGGAACAGGCAAGGCTGTTTAAGATATCACTGCAGAGAACACAGGACAGCACTGGATTTCTGGAAGGACCAACAGGTGTTTTTTGCACTTATCGAACACTTTAGGCAAATCTAAAACCCTCTAAAAACTACTTGCCGACCAGCCGCTGCAGTTATACGGTGGCAGGTCGTCTCCCCTTCGCGAGAGCACGTAGCTCTACGTCACCTCGCGAAGCGGCCACTAGGGGCACGTGCGCGCCCCTCACTCGTCCCTGATCCCGACGTGCGGGTGCGATCACCGCCGGGCACCCGCGATCGCTCGTTACAGAGCGAGGACCGGGAGCAATGTATGAACAGCAATCTGTCATTTCCCCTATTGAGTCCACCCCCCCTACAGTTAGAACACACCCAGGGAACATACTTAACCCCCTTCCCCTCCCCCTAGTGTTAACCCCTTCCCTGCCAGTTGCATTTTTATAGTAATCAATGCATTTTTATAGCACTGATTGCTAAAAAAATGACCAAAAATGTGTCAAAAGTGTCCGCCTTAATGTCGCAGTACCAAACAAAAAACACTGATCGCCGCCATTACTAGTAAAAAAAAAAAAAGTATTAATAAAAATGCCATAAAACTACCCCCTATTTTGTAAACGCTATAACTTTTGCGCAAACCAATCAATAAATGTTTATTGCAATTTTTTTTTTTTACAAAAAATATGTAGAAGAATACGTATCGGCCTAAGCTAAGGAAAAAAAATTGTGTTTTTATTTATTTTTGGGGGATATTTATTATAGCAAAAAGTTAAAAATATTCATTTTTTTTTTCAAAATTGTCGCTCTATTTTTGTTTATAGCGCAAAAACTAAAAACCGCAGAGGTGATCAAATACCACCAAAAGAAAGCTCTATTTGTGGGAAAAAAAGGACGCCAATTTTGTTTGGGAGCCACGACGCGCGACCGCGAAATTGTCAGTTAAAGCGACGCAGTGCCGAATCGCAAAAAGTGCTCTGGTCTTTGACCAGCAATATGGTCCGGGGGTTAAGTGGATAAAAATCAACTTAACAATTTGCATCCTGTGAAATGCAATCACTGTTTGCCAGAACCAGCATGTGCCCAGAGCTGCTTGACAATACAATAGCGATTCCATTATCCACACTGTAATCGGGGATGGGGAAATTATATATGCACCCCAAATTTAAACCATATATTGAGGATCTTGAGAATACCTCCACCCAGAGCATATTTTTGGGGTGGCAGAAAGTACTGGTTATATGTAAATAATTAGCCAGCTTTCTTTGTACAGTAGGTGTCCATCCCATGTTGGTATTAACATACAATTTAAGGTATTATTTGTAGGGACTACTGATATCAAGTAAACTGCTTTTGTAGTTTCTTTTTTTTTTTTTCTTCAGTATATTTTATACTGGGCATTGAATGACTTGGGAGCAGAATCCCTTACTTCACTATAGATATTGGTTCCTAATTAAATGTTAAAATATTACAATAATTAGTTGTCTTTCAGTGGAGAGCAAAGAGTGTAATAGCTTGCATGAATGCGGTGTGACTGCTGCATGTTAAACTGCTTATGTCATGGCTTTTGCTGTTTTTTTCTTCCAGCTAATAAATTTCAAACCCGCTTGTAATATGGTAATGACTTTTGCAACTATGTACATGTCGTCCTCTCCAGTGTATAGCTTATTGGTTCATAGAAAAATTATTTTTAAAAGAAATGTTTTGTTAAATGGACAACTGATAATACCTGTGAAAGGCACGCAAGTAGTTTATGTAGTGCAAAAATTCAATTCAGCACCATGCAAGTGGGTATTCCATGCAAGACTCATCTCTGCATGCAGAGTAGGAAACATACAAATATAAATATATAGTGGTCTTTTCTTCCAACTTTGACTAATACCATAAGTCCTGTCTTTCTGCATACCTCCCACCCTTTTATGTTGCTTGTATTGTATGCACAATTTCCATTCTTATGCCCCATACACATGATCTGAAAATCGGACAAAAAATACAGATTTCAATGCGATCGTACAATAATCAGATCGTTGGTATAGAGCTTTCGAGAGCCGATCACGACAGTTCATCCGATAGTATTTTAAAGGACATGCACGAAAAATGTTCTCATACAATACCAGATTGTACGATTTGCGTTTAATTGGTACAGTTGTCATCTGAAAATACAATACAAATTCACTACAACACATGAATTTTTTATTCTGTCGTAGGAGAATTTTCGTATATTTAGTAAACTCTTGAGGTTTGATATGCGACTAGCATGCAGGAAAAAAGCGAACGATCTGTTGTTCGATTGTCGGATCGTGTGTACAGGGCAGTAGTCCAGAATGAACAAGGTTATACCATGTGTGAGTTTTGGGAATTGGTGAAGCTGGAGTCACCTGCCCTTAGATATGTCTGGTGTTGCTTCAGTTGTCGTCTTTGTGCTTTTATGTTGGACGGTGCCATGGAAACAGGAACGCTTTGATATGAAGCTTTTCACCTCAGCAAAAGTGAACTTGTTAGCCATTATAAGCCTTTAAAAGTTAAAGGGAAAATACAGACTATGCTTTGTATTGGTGCAAATGCATACACAATGCTTTATTGTGCATTAAAGCATTAATACATGCTCACATTTTTTTTTTAAGTAAATCCATTCTGATCAATTAGTAAAACATTCCTTATTTGTGCCCAACACAGTGTTAGGCCCCTTTCACACAGATGGATAGAATGGTGCTTTTAGCTGCGGATTTTCTAGTTTTCTACCGCAGCTAAAAGCACACAATGCTTTCCTATGGCCCCATTCACACACAACGTTTAGCTGCGATTTCGTTGCATGCGGTTTGGTGCGAATAGAAAAAATTGAATTTAATGCGTCCAGGTGCGCTTTAGCGCAGCTATATGCACTTAACCGCAGGTAATCGCAGTCTTTTGTGTCAACTGCAGATAACAGCGTGAGAAAAAAAAAACAGGAAGCACATCATAATAAAAAAAAATAAAAAGGGTTGCTATGGAAATGACTACCGCAGCTAAACGCGGCCGCATGTAACCGCACGTAATCGCAAATGCAGCTAATCGCAGTGCCCAGAGCCTTGAATTTCACTGAAAAAGTACATGCTTTTAATTGCGGCAAAACTGCCGTCCGTCTGAAGTGGCCTTATTGCTCTACACCACTTCCCCAAACACCCAGGTATGGAATCACCTGCACTGGCCACATCACAGGGAGCAAGTCACTTGGACAGCGCAGGCTCCAGCTGTCAGTCAACTTGCTAGAAGAAGCTTGTTGTTGCTGTATCCCTCTGGGCTATGTGTGTGCGTGGACTCAAGCAGTACAGGGACACTCGGCTGCAGTTCCAACATGCACACATGCAGAAGCAGCTCCATTGGATGGAGCCAACCTAAAGCAGGAGCTAGTAAAGAGTCCTTTTTCACACATGGAAATGCAAAGCAACCACAGGATTTAAAAATAAAATAAAAAACATGGCGCAAACCTGGTGAATGCTGAGGTCTGCAGCACCAAAGGCTTTTTTTTTATTTTAGGATTTTTAACATTTAAGGTAGTCCTTTCAGTTTAAATTAGATTGCATGGCACCTTAAAGAGACCCTGTTAATTAAAAAAGAAAATGCAAGTAGAAATCGAAAAATCAAGTATTTTAAATACATAGCGTTTTTCCTTTTTCATAAATGACTTTGCATTTACTTGCAAAGTGCTTCAGTTGGTTCCCTAGCCTTCTCCTCTAGTGGGAATATGTACCGTAATTACTCTGTACTGGCCCAGCTCCTCTGCCTTTTCCCTCAGCTCAATGCATAACCCTTTATGTAGCTGCTAAGGGAATAGCGAAAGAGAATACTATGGAATATCATGGCTCGGAGTCTGTTGGGGATGCTGACATCACATCTATAATAGTGGCGCCAACCAGCATTCTCTGGGCTCTTCTCTACACCCGGGAGGCTTTTACATGTAAATAATATGTCTAAAGTATGTTAAATGGACATATAATCTTATGAAGAGGAGAGATTGCTGTTTATATGAATGGCCTGGTGAGGGGGTCTCTAGCAGACTAAAAATGGACCTGACCCCTTTTTATTTATTCAGTGCACCACAGTTTGTATATTTTGGTGCACTCCATTGCCTGCTACTGTAATTGCACATTGGGGTGCCGTTCAGGAATATAGTACCACACCACAGTGCACATGCAACCACAATGGGGGGGGGGGGGAGGTGTTCTTGCCCCTAAAATTTGTTGGCGTTTTTTTTTTGGTGCAATTGTGAACTATTAAAATCTTGTACTCTTAGCTTATGGTTTGCCATCCAATCATGATGATTTACATGGCGGGCAATAAAAAAAACAGACATCAAACCCTTCCCTACTCTATCCAAAACCCCCAAAATGTTTTGGTTAAAACTTGCTTAAGGAACCTCCCACATCATCCCCCACTACACACACACTTGAAAAAGTATTCGCACCCCTTGAAATTTTCCACATTTTGTCATGTTACAACCAAAAACATAAATGTGTTGTATTGGGATTTTATGTGAGAGACCAACACAAAGTGGCACATAATTGTGAACTGGAAGGAAAATGATAAATGGTTTTAATTTTTTTTTTTTTTTTACAAATATCTGAAAAGTGTGGCGTGCATTTGTATTCAACCCTCCTTACTTTGATATCCCTAACTAAAATCTAGTGGAATCTAGAGTCCCCCTGTGTAAAATATAATCTTAGTCTAAATACAGCTGTTCTGTGAAGCCCTTAGAGGTTTGTTAGAGAACCTTGGTGAACAAATCGCATCATGAAGACCAAGGAACACACCAGAAAGGAAAGAGTCCACCTGTGTGTATTTTAGTCTCCGTCTAAATACAGCTGTTCTGTGAAGCCCTCAAAGGTTTGTTAGAGAGAACCTTAGTGAACAAAAAGCATCATGAAGGCCAAGGAACACACCAGACGGGTCAGGGATAAAGTTGTGGAGAAGTTTAAAGCAGGATTGTCTTTTAAAAAAATATCCCAAGCTTAGAACATCTCACGGAGCACTGTTCAATCTATCATCTGAAAATGGAAAGAGTATGGCACAACTGCAAACCTACCAAGACATGGCCGTCCACCTAAACTGACAGGCCGGGCAAGGAGAGCAATAATCAGAGAAGCAGCCAAGAGGCCCATGGTAACTGGAGGAGCTGCAGAGATCCACATCTCAGGTGGAAGAATCTGTCCACAGGACAACTATTAGTTGTGCACTCCACAAATCTGGCCTTTATGGAAGAGTGGCAAGAAGAAAGCCATTGTTATAAGAAGTCCTGTTTTCAATTTGCCAGAAGCCATGTGGGGGACACAGCAAACATGTGGAAGAAGATGCTCGGGTCAGCTGAAACGAGAATTAACTTTTTGTCCTATAGCAAAGGTTATGTGTGGTGGAAAACTTAACACGACATATCACCCTGAACACACCATCCCGACTGTGAAACGTGGTAATGGCAGCATTATGTTGTGGAGATGCTTTGCTTCAGCAGGGATAGGGCTGATGGGAAGATGGATGGAGCCAAATACAGGGCAATCTTAGAAGAAAACCTGTTAAAGTCTCCAAAATACTTGAGACTGGGGCGGAGGTTCACCTTCCAGCAGGACAACGACCCTAAACATACAGCCAGAGCTACAATAGAATGGTTTAGATCAAAGCATATTCATGTGTTAGAATGGTTCAGTCAAAGTTCAGACCTAAATCCAATTGAGAATCTGTGGCAAGACTTGAATTTTCTGTTCAGACGCTCTCCATCCAATCCGACAGAGCTTGAGCTATTTTGCTAAGAAGAATGGTCAAAAATGTCTCTCTCTAGATGTGCGAAGCTGGTAGAGACATCTCCAAAAAGACTTGAAGCTGTAATTGCAGTGAAAGGAGGTTCTACAAAGTATTGACTGAATACAAATGCAAGCCACGCTTTTCAGGTATTTTGTTTTTGTCAAAGATTTTGAAAACCTCTCTTTATTTTCCTTCCACTTCACAATAATGTGCCACTTTGTGTTGGTCTATCACATAAAATCCCAATAAAATACATTTAAGTTTTTGGTTGTAACATGACAAAATGTGGAAAATTTCAAGGGGGGGTATGAATACTTTTTCAAGGCACTGTAAAACATTTTCAGCTTGCCAGCCCTGGGACCCTCTATCTATTCCACACACCATCCTTTCTTATGCCAGAATACACCAGCATGAGAGTTCTGGCTTTGGAATGTGCTGTGTGGCCAAATTGTTAAGACCTCTGCTAGCAATGTAGTAATTTCTGGCAGGTAAATTAGGCAGGTCCCAGTTCTCTTTGTGCAGCAGAAATGTTTTCATGCCTTTTTATAAACATCTGCAATGATCAACATGAGCAAAAAGTTAATACATAGGACATTGTGTACTTTTTTTACTTGTTTTTTCTGGCTGTAGCAACTACATTCCATCATGTCTCTGGAGTCCTGAATACATTTTATTGGTTTCTATTCACTACTTTTCACTTTGACAATAATAAGCAGCACCACATATCATGACAGCATTACAAAGTCACGAGTAAGTTTACCATACCGGTTAAAGCGGAGCTCCACCCTATTTCAATACATTATCTTAATCAAACAGCAGACTAGAATGCATTAAGGGATGAAAGGTTTTTTTTTTTTTCTGCGATAGTACCTTTGTTATCAGCAGCTGTCACTCGGCTTCCTGTCTCTCTCTTTTGCGGGTAGCGCGTAATTTTTTTTACCCGCAATGTCTCCTGGGAGCTTTTCTCATTACTTCCTCAGAGTTATGGTGGAATTTCTTAAAGCGCAACGCTGCTGTCTCGTCACATCAGGCTCCCCATCACAGATTGCTCTGGAAGTGACCGTCGCCACCATCTTGCTACTCCCCACACTCCTGCACAGTAATGATAGAGTGAGAAGGGTCAAGCAGTGTAGCAAGATGGCGGCGACGGGACGTCACTTCTGGAGCAATCTGTGATAGGAGAGCCGAATGTGACGAGACACCGCCCGTTTAGATGGAAACCCGGAACAAGGAAATGAGTGCTTGTGGGCTTAACAGTGCCCACAAGCAAAATGGAAACGGCGTTACAAAGAAAATATAAGTTATAATTCCAGACGAAATCGGACAGCGGATGACTTTAAACAGCAGTAGAGTGAGTGCTCTCTTTATACGCCATAAATAATTTAATGGCCTAAAAAAAAACGAATGGCTACGGGAGATCCGCTTTAAGATGTGAAGGACTAAAGCAGTAGAAATTCATTTTATTTTGAGTATAATTAATTTTCTTGCTATAAATGATAAAATGCTAAAACACTAATCTTGAACCCCCTTTTGTGGCCTAACATGACAAAAATGGTCTCTGGCTGTTGAGAACAATGTTGCTCTTTTATATTAAATTTAGGATTATTATTTTTTACATTTGGATGGAGTAAGGAACCACTGTTCATTGTTTTCTCTTTTTGCCAACTGTGGAGATTTGCCTTCACTTCTTGACCTTTAGCCAAAAACAATTGTCCCTATTGGAAAGTTTCTTCCTCTATTCCTTTTCTGGTGATAACCCAGGATTTGGGATTTTCTTACACCCTCACTTTCAATGATGATAAAAAGGACAAATGGAGGGGAAGAATCTCCCCAATGGACATAGACAGCTAATCCCTCTTTACTCTATCAATAACTAAGAATCCCCCTCCCAAAAGAAAGGGATTATACTTTTAGTCATCAATGCGTTGTTTTAGTGTGATAAAGGCAACAGCCAGGTACAAACATTGTGTAGCATTACTAGTATGGCTCCCCCCATGTACATATACTGGTAATATTAAAAACACTGTCGTTTCTCTAAGACTCCATTCATACCTGAGCAATCTGCACCTACAGCTGCTGCAGCTCATTTTGTTGTACCTTTTTTTTTTTTTTTTTTTTTTTTTAGAGAAGCATTTTCGGAGTGTCACCATTCATTTGAATGGGCCTCCCTCCGATCCACAAGAAGCTCATTTACCAAATCTTGGCACAGAGCCAGGAGCGTTTGCAGTTGTGATTTTGCCGCGACTGTAGTGCATTTTGTTGCTCAACAATGGCAGCAAAATCGCACTGAGGTTTTTAAACAATGGCATTGCAAATGCGTTCAGCTTTTTTGCAGCGATTCTGGATTTGTGGGCAGAATTACAGCGACCCCAATCCGGATCACCCGGGTGTAAACTGAGCCTTAAGAAGCAAAATAATCACTAGTAGCTAAATGGTGTATTTGTTGCAGTCCATCTATCATTTCTAAAAGAAGGGCAGTTAGTAGCAAAAAGACAAATGCAAAAAATATTAAGAGTGTTATGAAATATAACCACACAAAAAAAACACACTTGCACTGCTCTGTCATTTTTCACAGTAAAAAAAATGTAAAATGAGTAATAAATCAGACTCTGCTGTCCTGCTGGTTGGAATGTACCTATTGCCACCAGGGGGTGCTCTGTCCCTTCTGATATCACAGTCTCCAGCTACTTCTATGTAAAGAATATGCAGGGAGGTAGGTGATGTAAATTTATGAATCTCATATTTGTCTAGTAATTGTCATTTGTGAAAGCTGCATTGAGGGATGTAAAGTGTAGGGTTATTACCAACAATAGGTTTTGCCTAGTTAAAAATTTTGCTGCAGATTCTTTTTTTGGGTGGGGAGTGCCTAAGACGATTTTAAAGCTGGCAAAGGAGTCGATCAATTGCAATTAAGCCTTAAGGGCCATACACACGAGCTGAATATCAGGCGGTTCAATAGAAACTGGCTGCCACTCGGCTCTTTTGTATGGCAGCCGGCCAAATGTCCGGCTTCTGTCAAAGGGTATCCCCGAGAAAGGTCTTCTGATCAGCTTCCAACCAGCGCTCTCAGCCTAGGGGGGTCCCCCTGTCAGAACACGATAGCTGAACGAGGAGATTGATGTACTAACATTGCATAGTTAGTACAGCGGCTCCTCCCAAGCAGTTCATTTTTTTTTTGTTCTGCCCGCTGGATTAAATGGGGGGGGGGGGGGAAATAAACTTCTAGTGTGTACCAGGTATATAAGTCACCATACATATTGCATTGTGATTGTACAATCTCCTTTAGATCTACCTATTGGTTTATTGTATACAAATAAATAAGTCCCCCTGTTATTTAGTTTGGTAAATATAAAGTTGAATATACAAAGATTGCCTGGCCAGATTATAACGTTTTATGATGACCTTAAAGCCCTGTATACTCAGGCCACATGTCGGGAGACATCGGCTGGTTCAATAAAAACAGGCCGACGTTCGGCCCTTGTGTATGTCAGTCGGTCCGACAGAAGCCGGCTTTTGATGGACAAGCATACAGGAAAACCACCAGCCAACCAGCTCCCGATCAGCCTTCTCAGCCAATGGCTAAGAGCGCTAATCTGCATGTTCTGGCCGGGGGGGGGCGGCATCCCTCTGTTAGAACACAAAAGCTCAGCAGGGGAGATCGCTGTGCTGTTCTTTCCATAGTGAGTTCATGGGCTCCACCAGAGCTGTCATTTTTTTTGTTTTTGCTCAACCCGCTATGTTGGAAAAAAAACAAAAACCTGTTAGTGTGTTCCAGGCTTTAAAGATGGACTTTAGGAGTTTTTTTTTGTAAACTTGCATTGGCTTTGCTCTATGTAAGTATTGATTATCCTATATCCTGAGGATGCTGAAAATCACTGTACTAGCCTGAGCTACATACAATGAGAGCCGTGATCTTCCCGTCCTCTGCACACTTGACCACAGGGGGCACCTCTGCCATTCAGCCAACTCCTATTTTTTTCAATGAATACAATGCCTTCTTAGATTGGAACAGGTGAATATTGTGGCATCACCATCTCTCCTCTCCACATCACTCAACCAAAGAACATCTTGTATTCATGGGGAAAAAATACAATAAGTTTTATGAATGGCAGACGTAACAAGCGAAACCATGTGGTCAGTGTATAGAGGGAAAGCCATTGGCACAGAAGCTCTCTGGATATCAGATATACATTATGCTTTAGGTCCCCCTGAAAGATCCTCTACTCAGCCAAGATACACCCACACTGTTCTGTATTCTGAAGTGGCAGTAATGGGTAGAGCTGGGTTATCTCATGAGAGATATTAATGGAAGAAAGGATAAGATTCCTACCCACATAGTCTGTAGCAGTGCTAGGTTCCTATACAATTGCTGTTTTACCATACATTGATATTATATGATGTGCAGTATTGTATGTGAGCCTTAAAAGCAAATTATGAAAGAAATGTATGGGTTGCTGTTGATCTTCTCCCTCTCTGAAAAAGCTATTCATCTTTTATGCCAGCCTGCTCACCTTCGTTCACTGACTGAGATTATTCCAGGTCAGCTACTCAGAAAATACTGAAGATAGACATGTAGTTTGTATTTTACCCAATAATACATTTTTCTAGGTAATATATTTCTAAAGGTGCTATTGACATTAAATTTTCACCACATGTCAATAACAACCCATGCAATTCATACATACGAAAAAAACAAAACAATTAAATTCAGAAATTTGTAATAAAATGGAATGACATTGGGGGATAAAGTGTTGAACGCATGAAAATAAGGAGATGCAAATAGGCATGGAAAGCCAAGACACCAGCTGAAATCTATCCGTAATTAGAAAGTCACCCTGTCCCTTGTTAGTGCAAATTAACATCAGCTGGTTCAGTCTCAACTGATGGCCTATAAAAAGGTGTCTCATTACCAAGGTGTCAGCCGAGAAACTTCTCATGACGGGTAACTGCAAAGAGTTTTCCCAAGACCTTCCCAACCTTATTGTTGCAAAACATACTGATGGCATTGGTTGCAGGAAGATTTCTAAACTCTTGAATGTTCTAGTGAGCACTGTTGGGGCCGTAATCCGGAAGTGGAAAGAACATTATTTTACCATAAACGGGCCACGACCAGGTGCGCCTCCTTGCAAATTATCAGAAGAGTTGTCCAGGAGCCAAGGGCACCAATATTTCGTTTTTTTCATAGAAGAGGCCCACAGGACCTTCAATATTGGAAGACTGTGTGAAAGAATGGGCCAAAATCACACCCGAGCAATGCATGCGACTAGTTTTTCCATACAGGAGGCATCTCTACACTGGATTTTTTCACAAGTATTTAATTTCAGTTCAATACTTTTTTCCCTGTGTCATTCCATTTTATTACACATAACTTAATTTCTGAACTTGCCTTATTTATCGGCATATAACTCGCACCTTCATTTTGAGAGACGTTTCAGGAAAAAAAAACGTACATTTTAAATAAAGAACTTTGAAGCCAAATAAGGGTCAGTGCCCATCAATGCAGCCTAATCAATGCCCTTCTGCAGCCTAAAAATTGCTCATCAATGCCCATCCACAGCCTCCCCATTGCCATGAATGCAGTCTGATCAATGCCCATCTCAGGGAAGGGGCGGGATGAGCGCCGTCAGATTACAGACAGCGAGAATCTCCTGTTTACTTAATATAAAGTCCCGCCTCCTGGACCAGCTTTTATGATAGACCGAACAATGGTTCAATGCTTGACCAGGAGGCGGGACTTTCTTTTAAAGAGGCCGCTGTGTAAACAGGAGATTGTCGCTGTATGTAATTTGTTGGCGCTCGTCCCACCCTCCTCCCCGGTCTCTCCGAGGCAGGCCAATATAACACGCACACACTATTTGAAAACGATTTGCAGGGTGAAAAAGTGAGTGTTTATATGCCAATAAATACAGAATTTGTTTTGGTTTCTTTGTATGTCTGAATTGCTTGGGTTGTTGCCGACGTGGGGAAAATTCTTTGTCAACAGCACCTTTAGGAATATATTTACCTAGCAAAATGGTGACGTGTTTGATACATATTTTTCCCGCTGTGTGTATATATGAATACAGTTTGTGCTCATAAGTTTACATACCCTGGCAGAATTTATGATTTCTTGGCAATTTGTCAGAGAATATGAATAAGACAAAAACTTTTCTTTCACTCATGTTTAGTGTTTGCTTGAAGCCATTTCTTATCAGTCAACTGTGTTTACTCTTTTTAAATCATGATGACAACAGAAACTACCCAAAGGACCCTGATCAAAAGTTTTTTGGTCTAATAACATGCACACAAGTTGACACACAAAGGGGTTTAATGGCTATTAAAGGTAACCATCCTCACCTGTCATCTGTTTGCTTGTAATTAGTGTGTGTGTGATTGATAAAAGGTCAATGAGTTTCAGGACTCCTGACATACCCTTGCATCTTTCATTCAGTGCTGCACTGACATTTCTGAATTCTGAGTCATGGGGAAAGCAAAAGAATTGTCAAAGGATCTGCAGGAAAGGGTAGTTGAACTGTATAAAACAGGAAAGGGATATAAAAAGATATCCAAGGAATTGAGAATGCCAATCAGCAGTGTTCAAACTCTAATCAAGAAGAGGAAAATGAGGGGTTCTGTTGAAACCAAACCACGGTCAGGTAGACCAACTAAAATTTTAGCCACAACTGCCAGGAAAATAGTTTGGGATGCAAAGAAACCCACACATAACTTCAGGTGAAAAACAGGACTCTCTGAAAACATGTGGTGTGGCTGTTTCAAGATGTACAAAAAGGAGGCACTTTGAGAAAGATGGGCTGCATGGTCGAGTCGCCAGAAGAAAGCCATTACTATGCAAATGTCAGAAAGTATCCCGCTTACAATACGCCAAACAGCACAGAGACAAGTCTCAAACCTTCTGGCACAAAGTCATTTGGAGTGATGAGACCAAAATTGAGCTTTTTGGCCGTAACCATAAACACTACATTTGGAGAGGAGGCAACAAGGCCTATGATGAAAGGTACACCATTCCTACTGTGAAACACGGAGGTGGATCGCTGATGGTTTGGTGATGTGTGAGCTACAAAGGCACGGGATGTTTTGGTCAAAATTGATGACAAGATGAATGCAGTATGTTATCAAAAAATACCGGAGGAACATTTGCATTCATCAGCCAGGAAGCTGCGCATGTGATGTACTTGGACATTCCAACATGACAATGATCCAAAACACAAGGCCAAGTCTACCTGGCATTGGCTACAGCAGAATAAAGTGAAGGTTCCAAAAATTTACAGGAACTGGAGGCTTTTTGCCAAGAGGAATGGGCAGCTTTACCATCTGAGAAGATAAAGAGCCTCATCCACAAATACCAAAAAAGACTTCAAGCTGTCATTGATGTTAAAGGGGACAATACACTGCATTTTTTTTTTTACACCTGTAAGGCAAAAGCCATAATGAGCTAGTATGCACTGGTGCATACTAGCTCATTATGAAATACTTGCCTTAAAACGAGGTGTAGAGAACTTACCTGGTCCACGCCGACCGAGATGTCATCTTGCTCCTGGGTGTCTTCTGGGTATCGCCGCTCCAGCGCTGTGATTGGCTGGAGCGGCGTTCCCGTCACTCCGGCAAGGCGATCCCGTCACTCCGAGATTTCATTCCGGCAAGGTCCGGCAGCTTCCGGCCCTTTACCCGAGGATCCCCCCGCGCATGCGCCGCTGCAATCAGTGGCGCATTGCGGGGGGAATATCTCCTAAACCGTACAGGTTTAGGAGATATTCTTTATACCTACAGGTAAGCCTTATTATACGCTTACCTGTAGGTAAACATAAAGAATTTCAGTATACAACCACTTTAAGAACTGGGGTATGTAAACTTTTGATCAGGGTCATTTGGGTAGTTTTTGTTGTCATTATGAACCAAGTTAATCGAAAATAAATGGCTTTAGCCAAACACTAACCATGAGTGAAAGAGAAGTGTTTGTGTTCTCATTCATATTCTCTGATAGATTGCCAATAATCATAAATTCTGCCTTGGAATGTAAACTTATGAGCATAACTGTATATAGCAGGTAGCATTGGAACCCTACAATTTCCTTATGACAGGTCATTTTAAAGAGAGACAATCATGGGCGAAAAAAAGAAAACTGCAGTATGTTTTCAAGTCCAGACACCTAAAGGGGAAAGACATACCTTTAGTTAGTTGAATCCCAGATAATTCTGACAGGCAAAGATTCGGGACTTCCTGTTGGTGACAAACTTCTTCTTACCTCCATCAAAAATATATTGGTAAGTGATGCTGCCCATCACAATGATGGACAAAAAGGAGTGTTGGGGCTTACAGCAGTTTCTGACTCTCCTTGAAAGTGTCATTGCTTCACCTGTCAAAACAGCCCTGACAACCACGAGAAGAAGATTTTGGAGGTTGCTGCAGGATATTTTCACCTCTGGGTTCCTGCAACCGTTTTTTTTTTTCCTGATATCTGCTGTTTTATTTCAATTACATTTAAGATCAGATCTTTTGTGCTTTATCAGATCTCAGTAATGAGTGGAAGCAAACCGCTTCTGTGAGAAACTATTCATTTGCATGTGGTGACAATTAAATCAGATAACAAATGCAGATATTTTTCAACAGTTTTTTTTTTTTTTCTCACATCCACATAGAAATTTTTTATTAGTTAAACACAGATAACAAATGTGTTCCTGTACTGGACCTTTGCAACATTTAATTAGACCTAACAATAAAAGCTACACTTTGCCTAAAGACAACCGGGCGTGTATCAGCATTACTAAATTACTTCATTACTTTTGATATGAAAAACCTTTCTTGCCATTAATAATTGTTTTTACAAAGTTCCTCATGTGTCCTAAAGCCATGGTTCCCAATTTCCATGTGCCTAGTGGGTGTTTCACATCATTAAAGACTGAAAACGATATATCGTCTTTTAGTCATGAAAACCTTGTCGGGTGGACTGGCAGCAAGGTTATAAAATTTGCATGACACCAATAGGTAGTACAAGCTATTTATGTAATAAGTCATGTACCTATATAAACTATGCATGCAAGTACGTTTTTGTATTTAAGCATTAACACATTATTTAACATTAAAGTGATCTTATTTATACAGTTCGGTAAAAAAATAAAAAGGTTTAAAAGTTGTAGTTTTCTTTTTATAACACAATGTTCTTTTCCTTTAGATCCCATCAGCACCTAGTCCTGTTGCAGATTTCTCCGCCATCAAAGAGCTGGACTCCTTAAATAACGAAATTGTCGAATTGCAAAGGTGAGCGCAAGTAATGTATATATTTGGTGGCTGCAGCCACCGGGAAGAATGTGTGTAAAACATTCAGTTGAACCCAGAGGAGATATGCTGTGTCTCTTAGACCCTGCATGTCTTATAAAGAGAACCGGTCACCTAAAAATCATCACATAGGGGACTTTTTGTCCCCTATATGGGGGGGGGGGGGGGGGTTTAGTAATGAAATAAAGTTACACCCAAGCACAAAAATACCCCCCCCCCCAAAAAAAAAATTGAGGCCGCGCCTTCCCCCACATATACGCATGTAGGGTGCCTACGCGTGAAAACGTCAATTGTGATACACGTTGCGCTTTGCCACCACGCCGGAGTGAGAGCAATAATTCCAGCACCAGACCTCCTTCGTAACACTAAACTGATGACTTATAGGGGGCTTTTGAAATGTTGCCTATAGAGAATATAGGGTACTAAAATTTGTCCTTCACACATATTTAAGGTTTGACATGTTGGACATCTATTTACTAGGTGTAACCTCGTCTTTTATATTCTACCAAAAATATGGGTAGTTTATTGCATTTGTGTGCCCTAAAATTAATTTTATTGTGTTTTTTACTGCAATTTTTCATTTCCTAGACCTTTGCGGTAATATCTTGTGACATAAAAAATTGGAACTACCGCTATTTTATTCTCTAGGGCAGTGATTGCAAACCTTTGCACCCCAGAACTATGTTTCCCACGATGTTCAACTACACTGCAGAGTAGGCATTGTGGGAAATGTAGTTCCAAAACATCTGGGGTGCCAAGGTTCGCCATCACTGCTCTAAAGTGTCTGCTTTCAGAAAATATATAAGGTTTGGGGGTTTTGTGTAGGGCTGCAACTAACGATTATTTTCATAATTGATTAGTTGGCCGATTATTATTTCGATTAATCAATTAATCGGATAATAGCCTTAAAAAAAAAAATTTGCTTTTAAAAAAAAAAATTTGCTTTTAAAAAAAAAAATTTGGGCCAATTTGTTGTTGGGCAGATTACGAAACACAAATTGTCGCAAAAACGCATTACATGCTTTTCTGCAGCTACTCCATTGAAGTATATTGAACCAAAAAAAAAATAGCACCGTTTTGCGTTAAAAACTCTTTGCCCTTTCCAAATACCCATTAGCTGAAAAAAAAAATCATGGATGTGAACGTGTCCCATAGGAAACCATGTAAATCAGGGGTGTCCAAACTTTTTTCAAAGAGGGCCAGATTTGATAAAGTGAACATGCGTGAGGGCCGACTATTTTGCCTGACATTCTTTGAACCATTAAAATTCGGTGTGTGTTCGTCTGAGCACTAATACACGGCCCAACAAGAATTCTCTTGCCTTTGTGGCTGTGTGTGGTGAAGAGATGAGCTTGGGCGTGTTATTTGGATACACTGTATTTCTTTTGTGGCCCCAACAAATCCCAGAGCGCTGCTCAGGACGAAGGATGAGCTTGGACGTGTTATTTGGATATACCGTATTTATTGGCGTATAACACGCACAGGCTTACCATTGCCATGAATGCAGCCTCACTATTGCCATGAATGCAGCCTCACTATTGCCATGAATGCAGCCTCACTATTGCCATGAATGCAGCCTCACTATTGCCATGAATGCAGCCTCACTATTGCCATGAATGCAGCCTCACTATTGCCATGAATGCAGCCTCACTATTGCCATGAATGCAGCCTCACTATTGCCATGAATGCAGCCTCACTATTGCCATGAATGCAGCCTCACTATTGCCATGAATGCAGCCTCACCATTGCCATGAATGCAGCCTCACCATTGCCATGAATGCAGCCTTACCATTGCAACCAATGCAGCCTCACATGTGCCATAAATGCAATTCATTTAATAATCGATTAGTTGTCGATTAATCGATTAGTTGTTTGGCCCCTAGTTTTGTGTAATCTTCAGGCTTAAAAAGATTTTATAAACCCGTGCAAAATGCAAGAAACCGGCTCTGGCAGCGAAAAGGTTAAAGTGTATCTAAACCCAAGTACAAATATTTTAAATATTTCTGCTTACCTTTGCCCAGCACATTTCCTTTACTACAGTGGCCACGTTCATTCATTTTACTGTATGCATTGGGGAGCATTGATGTTGCCTTAGGACAGAAAGTGTACAAGAACTACAGAATATCTCACTTTCCTATCGTTCATGTGAGGAGGTGTTCTGTAGCTCCGAAGACTGGGTGGGGCTGATAACACTACTTTAGATAACGTTGCAGAGTACACAAGGCAGCACTGGATTTATGGCAGGATCAGTACGTTTTTTGTTTGCACTTATTGAGCAGGTATAACAAAACACGTTTAATGGAACGTTTATCGGAGAAAATGAAGGAAAGTTCATAGTTGGGGTTTATATATTTTTTAACTGACCTCAAATGTCCTTTTTGTCCATTTTTTTGTTAAAGTAAAATATAACAATCTAAATTGAATTATTGATGTATCCCATTAACTTAGGGCAGAGATGGCGAACCTTGGCACCCCAGATGTTTTGACATTTCCCATGATGCTCTTGCACTCTGCAGTATAGTTGTGCATCATGGGAAATGTAGTTCCAAAACATCTGGGGTGCCAAGGTTCACCATCACTGTCTTAGGGGATTTGGAAGGAAATTTCTACCCTATCAGAGTAAATTTGACCATCATTTTGAAAAGGGTTCATTTCCTCCATGGACATTTTTCATTATTTATAATGTAGAAATAAATAATGCTTTGGTATAGATTTCCTCTTAACAGGCTAGTCTGTGAAACACTGGTATGAAAGCAGAATTGCTTTTTGTTTATTTTTTTTGCAGAAGAAAATCTGTATGTATGTTCTATAATAAAGTAAAATTTTCTGCCTGCCAGCAATTTTCTTCATGTACAATGAGCCGTGCATACGAAGTTCATTGTACAATCTCAGCATGCTGTGCCTGCTGGGGTGAAGTATCTCCTGTGCAAATGTGTGGATGTTGCATCATCCTGGGCCAGCCAATTAACATGGCTAAAGACTTCAGATGGAAGTAGTAGCAATACACCAATGAGGATGATTGCAGATGTCGCATCGCTGGAGGAGTGTTTTTGGGAGGTAAATGTTCCAGTGTGTGCAAATTTGCACATTACAGCAAAGCCCCATCCCAGCCAAAATGATTTATTCTCCTATTTAGTTTGCCCAGTCTCCTATGATGTCTGACATCAACAAGACGTTTTCATCCACACAACTGCCACTCACTGGATATTTTCTCTTTTTCAGACCATTCTCTGTAAACCCTAGAGATGGTTGTGTGTAAATATCCCAGTAGATCAACAGTTTTAGAAATACTTAGACCAGCCAGTCTGGCAACAACAACCAATGCCACGTTCAGTCACTTAAAGCGGAGGTCCACCCCAAAAACAAACTTCTTATTTACCACTTAAGCCCCCGGACCAGGTCGCTAAAGGACCAGGCCACTTTTTGCGATTCAGCACTGCGTCGCTTTTAACTGACAATTGCGCGGTCGTGCGACGTGACTCCCAAACAAAATTACGTTTTTTTTCCCCCTACAAATAGAGCTTGCTTTTAGTGGTATTTGATCACCTCTGCAGTTTTTATTTTTTGCGCTATAAACAAAAATAGAGCGATTTTTATTTTGAATTTTTTTTTTATATTTTTTACTTTTTGCTATAATAAATATCCCCAAAAAAGATATAAAAAAAACATTTTATTTTTCTCAGTTTAGGCCGATACATATTCTACATATTTTTGGTAAAAAAATCGCAATAAGCGTTTGATTGGTTTGCGCAAAAGTTATAGTGTCTACAAAATAGGGTTTTTTTTTATAGCTTTTTTTTTTTTTTACTAGTAATGGCGGCGATCTGCGATTTTTATTTTTTATTTTTTTTATTGTGACTGCGACATTATGGCGGACACATTGGACACTTGACAAATTTTCGGGACGGTCAGTGCTATAAAAATGCACTGGTTACTGTGAAAATGACACTGGCAGTGAAGGGGTTAACCACTAGGTGGCGCTCTAGGAGTTAAGTGTTCCCTAAGGAGTGATTCTTACTGTAGGGGGGTGTGGCTTGCTGTGACACGTCACTAATCGTGTTCCCGATGACGGAGCGCAATCAGTGACAGTGTCACTAGGCAGAACGTGGAGATGTTGTGTTTACACGAACATCTCCCCGTTCTATCTCTTCGTGAGACGATCGCGGGTTTCCCTTGCAGCGATCGAGTCCGCAGGACCCGTGTGCGGGCTCACGGAGATCACGCGCCCGCAACAACCGCTTCTTAAAGGGGACTTGCAGGTACGTCCTTTTGCCTGCCTGTGCCATGTTGCAGACTTATATCTGCGTGCGGAGGGCGGCAAGCGGTTAATAGGTTCCCATTAATGTTAAAAAAAACTTTTTGGAAAAAAAAAAATCTGACTTGCCTTCAAGTTGCTGTTACTAGGCAGATTTCCTAATCTGCCTAGTTCCTAGTCCGCGGTGGATCTACTTCCCTTCCTAACTCACCTGGCCTCCTGGGAAATGAGTGTTATCATTTCCCAGGAGTCTCTGGGCATTACAGTGCTACGAGCTTAACTACGCATGTGCGAGATCTTCGTTATCATAACAGGGCGGGACGTTCCTTCATCGCCGCCTGTTGTCATGACAACAATACAAACGAACGGCGCTACAAACGTTGTTTAACTGCGCATGCGTGAGATAGGTGCATGCTGGTTACCCAGCATGCACCTCTCGCCTGAAAACCAGGAACAGATAGTGACTGGGCTTCACATGCCCTTAAAATGGAAACAGCCACAATATCATGGGCGAAGATATTAAGTACGTTTTTATATTGCTAAATCGATCGGGAGCGGCTAATATATTTAATTGTTTGTATGCTATAGTAATGTGTGGATCGTAAAAAACAAATAAAAATTATGGCCGGACTTCCCCTTTAAATTCCCTTTCTTCCCCATTCTGATGCTTGGTTTGAACTTCAGCAAGTCGTCTTCACTGTGTCTACCTAAATGAGTTGCTGCCATTTGGTTGGCTGCTTAGCAATTTGTTTTACAATGCAATTGAACTGGCGTACCTAATAAAGTGGCCAGTGAGTATATACAGTATTTCACAAAAGTGAGTACACCCCTCACATTTTTGAAAATATTTTTTTATATCTTTTCATGTGACAACACTGAAGAAATTACACTTTGCTACAATGTAAAGTAGTGAGTGTACAGCTTGTTTAACAGTAAATTTGCTGTCCTCTCAAAATAACAAACGGCTATCAATGTCTAAACCGCTGGCAAAAATGAGTACACCCCTAAGTGAAAATGTCCAAATTTGGCCCAAAGTGTCAATATTTTGTGTGGCCGCCAGCACTGCCTTAACCCTCTTGGGCATTGAGTTCACCAGAGCTTCACAGGTTTCCTCTTTCACTCCTCCATGACGACATCACGGAGCTGATGGATTTTAGAGACCTTGCACTCCTCCACCTTCAGTTTTGAGAATGCCCCACAGATGCTCAATAAGGTTTGTGTCTGGAGACATGCTTGGCCAGTCATCACCTTTACCCTCAGCTTCTTTAGCAAGGCAGTGGTCATGTTGGAATACTGCCCTGCGGCTTAGTCTCTGAAGGGAGGGGATCATTCTCTGCTTTAGTATGTCGCAGTACATGTTGGCATTCATAGATTCATGCCGGCAGCTCCAGACCATGACACTCCCACCACCATACTTGACTGTGGGCAAGACACACTTATCTTTGTACTCCTCACCTGGTTGCCGCCACACACACTCGACACCATCTGAGCCAGATAAGTTTATCTTGGTCTCATCAGACCACAGGACATGGTTCCAACAATCCATGTCTTTAAGACTGCTTATCTTCAGCAAACTGTTTGTGGGATTTCTTGTGCATCATCTTTAGAAGAGGCTTCCTTTTGGGACAACAGCCATGCAGACCAATTTGATGCAGTGTGCGGCGTATGGTTTGAGCACTGACAGGCTGACCCCCCCACCCCTTCAACCTCTACAGCAATCACTCATACATCTATTTCTCAAAGACAACCTCTGGATATGACGCTGAGCGCGTGCACTCAACTTTTTTGGTTGCGGATGGCGAGGCCTGTTCTGAGTGGAACCTGTCCTGTTAAACCGCTGTATGGTCTTGGCCACCGTACTGCAGCTCAGTTTCAGGGTCTTGGCAATCTTCTTATAGCCTAGGCCATCTTTATGTAGAGCAACAATTTTTTTTTTCAGATCCTCAGAGAGTTCTTTGGCATGAATTGCCATGTTGAACTTCCAGTGACCAGTATGAGAGAGTGAGAGCGATGACACCAAATTTAACACGCCTGAGACCTTGCAACACTGAGTCACATGACACCGGGAGGGAAAACGGCTAATTGGGCCCAATTTGGACATTTTCACTTAGGGGTGTACTCGCTTTTGTTGCCAGCGGTTTAGACATTAATGGCTGTGTGTTGTTATTTTGAGGGGACAGCAAATTTACACTGTTACACAAGCTGTACACTCACTACTTTACATTATAGCAAAGTGTCATTTCTTCAGTGTTGTCACATGAAGATATAATAAAATATTTACAATAATGTGAGGGGTGTACTCACTTTTGTGAGATCATGTATATATTACTGACTTCACCATACTGCCAACAGAAAGTCACATCTGTCCAGTTTTCTGACAGCAGATCTATATTTAGAAAACAAATTGTCGCCTTAAAGCTACCAGAATACCAGTTCCTGGCTATGATTGATTGATATCCTTAGCCATATTATTGTGATGAAACCAGATTGTGGACTATGACTGCTCTCAGCACAGTGACTTAATGGTTTATCTCCCTGGTTACAATGTACCCCAGGGATTTCTCTTTCTTACAAGTGCATGGCGATTTCTTTAGAAAATTAGTGTTCCATGATTTCTGAAAAAAAATTAAACAATATAGAGATGCACTACTTCCTTGGAATAAAAAAAAGAAAAGAAAAGCTTTACTGAGAATAATGTAGCACAGGGGACAGTCTTTGACATCCTTCTGAGAATGCTAGTTGCCTGACAACGTCAATAGAACTAGTATGCAAGCCATATCCTGGTTTGGCCGCCGTAACATATTGACAATTGACGCAATGCCTAGGCTACTGTACTTGTTACAGGAATTACCAATCAAAATGCTCCGGACTTTCTTCCACTCTGTGCGTACACGGTTTATCAAGTTTATATGGTACGGCAAACTTCCATGTATTGGTAGGAATATGATGTTAGGCCCAAAAGGTGGTTTGGGTTTCCCTGATCCGGCCTTGTACTAGAACGGTGGTCCATGTGACGAGGGTGGTAGATTGGTGGAGGCACAAGACCCAAAAATTGTGGGTCACACTTGAACAAGAGGCAGCAACAGCACCACTTGCAGGTTTACCTTGGGCTGTAAAACAATGCGTCTCTTATCTTGCTGCCCATTCACTAATTGGACCTACCCTGGTGGATGAAGACACTTTCTGCGTCCACAAGGTTGGCTGTCAGCACATACCTTGCTTTCTTGCTCATCCAATCCTTTGAACCATTGAAGAGCTCTTCAGCTATCAATTTTTTTGCATTTGCTGCCTAACCCCACGTTATTCCGAAGGTAGCTACATCCTTTTGTGGAGATGTGTCTGGGAGAGGGCCCTATTCGTGGATCACTTTCCACCTACAAATCTCTTAGATCTATGGGTACAGACTGACCCTTCCTTTCTTGTTAAATGGGATAGGGACTTATGAGCCACTTTCTCCGGTCCTCAAAAAGAGCGCATACCGTATTTTCCGGCGTATAAGACGACTGGGCGTATAAGGCGACACCCTAATTTTCCAGGAAAAATGTTGGTTTTGGGATATACTTACTGTATAAGACTACCCCCTTCTTACTAGTCTTTCTGGAAGCTGAGGGGTAGCCAGAACCGCTGACAGAAACAGGCTTTTTCAAATCTCACTGTGCCATTAGATTACATTCCTCACTGTGTCATTACATTACATGGCCCGACTGTGCCATCACTTGCTCCCACTTGCCCCTCACTGTGCCATCACTTTCCCCTCACTGTGCCATCACTTTCCCCTCTCTGTGCCATCACTTTCCCCTCTCTGTGCCATCACTTTCCCCTCTCTGTGCCATCACTTGCCCCCTCTCTGTGCCATCACTTGCTCCCACTTGCCCCTCACTGTGCCATCACTTGCCCCTCTCTGTGCCATCACTTGCCCCCTCTCTGTGCCATCACTTGCCCCCTCTCTGTGCCATCACTTGCCCCCTCTCTGTGCCATCACTTGCCCCCTCTCTGTGCCATCACTTGCCCCCTCTCTGTGCCATCACTTGCCCCCTCTGTGCCATCACTTGCCCCCTCTCTGTGCCATCACTTGCCCCCTCTCTGTGCCATCACTTGCCCCCTCTCTGTGCCATCACTTGCCCCCTCTCTGTGCCATCACTTGCCCATCTCTGTGCCTTGAGCTTGCCCCCACTGTGCCTGAACTTGCCCCCCAGTGCAATCACTGAAAACAGTGCCATCACTCACTCTTTTTCTGAATAGGCGGTGCGGTGCGGTGACAGTCTCCGTGCTGCGAGCGTCAATGATTTAAAAGGCGCGCCTTCTCCTCAGACTGTCCTGTGTTAGGCGGAACACAACATTTCCCAGCAGCGCCTCTGTTCTGTGTTCCGCCTATCACGGACGTCTTCTCATCTCGTCCGAGGATGATAAGGCATCTGTGATAGGAGGAACACAGAACAGAGGCGCTGCTGGATTTGTGTTCCACCTATCACAGAACACTCTGAGGAGAAGGAGCGTCTTTTAAATCATTGACGCTCTCGCAGCACGGAGACCGTACCCGGCATATAAGACGACCCCCGACTTTGGATGCATTTTTTTGCATCCAGAAAGTCGTCTTATACGCTGCAAAATACGGTACTCTTTTGTACACAAGTCTTCCCTATGTAGCAGATACCAAGAAACCACTTACAAAATAGTGAGCCACTGGTATAGGACCCCATCAGTTCTCGCCAAGTTATTTCCCCAACAAAGTGATCGCTGCTGGAGGTGCGATACATGTGCGGGCAATCTCTTGTACATTTTTTGGGATTGTCCAGTTTTGCGTACATTCTGGCAACCAGTACTTAAACTAATTCACAAATTTACAGACATCTCCCTACTTGATGATCCTGCAACAGTTTTGTTTAATCTTACTCCCCTATCCAGGAAGCGCTACTATAAGTCCCTACTCAAACACTTGTTAAACGTGGCCAACGCTTGTATCTCTAGCATGTGAGAACAACAAGCGGGCCTGACGGCTGCCCTGACGGCTGCCCTTAGAGACAAAACTGAGGAACATAAGACCAGATGGTTCTACTGGAACCTCCTTTAGTTTCTCTGATGAATACCCTCAGTATGTATGAACTGTTTCATTCCAACCTCATGATGGTCTACTCGCGGGTTAATAGTATTGACTCCCCCACCCCCCTCCTTTTTTCCCCCCTCCTTTTTTTTTCTTGTTAATTTATTTTCCTGCATAATCCTTGTTAAAAAAAATCACCTTATGGCACGCACAAACCCAGGCGGATACACGTGGTTTCTGCATACTTTTATTTATTCATTGTAAGACACTGTTTAGTGCGCTGAATTTTTCTCAGCACTTTGCTCCGTGATCACTAGTGGAGTCTCTCCCAACTCGATGTGCCAGCTTACATAGCCTTATTTGGCTTGATGTAAGATACACCAGCATATTTTGTGTCTTTTTGATTGATGCAGTTTTGTTTTTGTATGAACACGGTTGCCTCTTCTATGTTTTTTTCAGATTCTATTGTTTACTGTCTTACACTGACCGGAAATGTACACTGTGCAACTGTAAGCAGTCCATGTACTATATCATTGCTATCCAATACAAGCCATTAAATAATTAAAAAAGAACAAGTATGCAGCCAAAGTGGTTGTAAAGGCAGCAGCCCTTCCAGACCCCCCACAACACTTACCTGAGCCCCTTTTCGATCCAGGGATGTGCACAAGAGCAGCGGCTTTCCTGGGTCTCTTCCTTCTCATTCGCTAAGACACCAGCTATCAATCAAAGCCAGTGAGCCCATGAGGATAGAGCAGGGGCAGGGCCGAACCACGCTCCATGTGTGAATGGACGCTTAGAGCAGCGGCTAGGGAGCGAGCCTGCTTGAGTTCCCCCGTAGCAAGCGGCTTGCTATGGGAGCATTGGGCCGGAGGGGTCAGGAGCACTGGTGGGGGATCCGAGAAGAGGAGGATTGGGGCTGCTCTGTGCAAAACCACTCTTTAGAGCAGGTAAATTATAACTTGTTTGTTAAAAAATAACCTGCCTTTATTATCACTTTTAAGTCATTTGTAAACTCAGAATTCCTAATCTGCGTATTAGTTTCTGGTCATTAACTCCAGTAAGTATTGAGGGTGCTCAGCCAGGAAATGTGTATTTTCAGAAGAGAAGGTCTTATTTTTCAAGAGCTACGCTACCTCCAGGACATTCAGAGTTCCCTGTAATGATGTTGGGAGTGTCCCCTGACCAGAAGGGTATGTTGGCACCAGCCTTTGAAGTCAATGGTGCTGTGTCTTATCGCCAGATACCTGAGCGCAAAAGTGCTATAACATTTACCTGCCATTTACCTGCTATTTGCCTATTTGTTGCTGACTCAGAATGACCTTACTACTCTCTAGCTTGCTGCCCACCAAG